>NW_026068083.1:670605-768860 GCF_014885135.2 Alexandromys fortis
ATATATATATTGGTTTTTCGAGACAGGGTTTCTCTGTGGCTTTGGAGCCTGTCCTGGAACTAGCTCTGTAGACCAGGCTGGTCTCGAACTCACAGAGATCCACCTGCCTCTGCCTCCCTAGTGCTGGGATTAAAGGCGTGCGCCACCTAAGCCAGTATATTTTTTATCTTAGTCTTCTGACTGGGGTAAGATGAAATCTCAGGGTCGTTTTGATTTGCATTTCCCTAATTCCTAAACATTTAGAAAATATTTACCACTTCTATTTGATCTCTTGAGAACTTCCTGTTCAATTCTATGCTGCCTTTTCACACTGTTTATTTTTTCTGCCCTTGATACTTCTTGTTTTTCTTTTTAGTTCTTTGTGTATTCCAGACACTAGTCCTCTGTCACATGGATAACTGATAAAGGGTTTTTTTTGTTTGTTTGTTGTTGTTGTTGTTTTTTTTTTCCCATCCTGTAGAGTGTCTCTTCACTTACACGATGGTGTTCTTTGCCGTACGGAAGTTTTGTGTATTTCTGTGAGCCCATCTGCCAGTTGTTAGTGTGACTGCAGCGCCAGAGTCCTGTTCAGAAAGTCCTTTTCTGTGCCTATGCACTGAAGCCTAGCCCCTCCTAGCTACTCTTAGAAAGATTCAGGGTATCCAGTGTTATGTTGAAGATGGCGAGCCAACTGATGTTGAGCTGTGCAGGCTTGAGACATAAGGATCTAATTTTATCCTTCTATATATAACTACATGGCCAGCGCCATTTGTTAAAGATGCTGCTGTGTTTTCTCCAGTGTGTACCTTTGGCCTCTTTGTCAAGACCAGTTGCCTGTAGGAGCATGTGCTTCTATCTGGGTCCTCAATTAGATTCCATGGATCAAGTGCCTGCTTATATGGCGATATGCTGTTTTCATTGCTACAGCTCTGTAGTACAGAAATCAGGGCTAGTGATGCCTCCAGAAGTTCTTTCATTGTTCAGGATTGCTTTTTTGACGTGTGCGCGTGTGTGAGTGCGTGTGCGAACTCGTGTGTGTGCACTTCCATTCTGTGAAGAGTTCCATTGGAATTTTGATGGAAACTGTGTTGAATATGTAGATCGATTTTGGTAGGATGACAGTTTTCACATTATTACGCCTACCAATCCATGAGCATGGGAGGTCTTTCCATCTTTGGATATCTTTTTCAAGTTTTCTCTTAGTGTCTTAAAGTTATTATACAAGTATTTGACTTCCTTAGTTAAATTTACTCCAAGATTTTTGAAACTATTGTAAATGAGATGGTTTCCCAGATTATTTTTTGATTTGGTGATTGTTGGTAAACAATCTAGTTACTGATTTTTGTGTGTTAATTTTTTTACTGCTACTTTACATAATGTGTTTATTAGTTGTAGGAGTTTTTGGGGGGAAACCTTTAAGGTATTTTATATATAGAATCATATCACCTGCAAATAACAATACCTTGACTTCTCCCTTTTCCAGTTGTAGCCCTGTGTCTCCTTCATGTGTTTTACTATTCTGGATAAGGTTTCTTGTACTTTACTGAGCAGGAATGGAGAGAGTTGGAATGCTGTCTTTTTCTTCATATTAATGAAAAGTCTTCCAATTTTTCCCCATTTGATATGATGCTGGGTGTAGGCTTGTTATACATATATTGGCTTTATTGTGATGAATTTTATCTCCCATATCCCGAAAGTCTCCTGGAATTTTATTATAAAAGGATGCTGGATTTTGACAAAGGCTTTTTCTGCATCTACTAAGATGATCATGTAGTTTCTGTGATTGAGTCTATTAATGTGGTAGATTATATTTATTGATCTACATAAGTTGTGTTGAACATGTCTGTATCTCTGAGATGAAACCAATTTGAACATGGTAAACAATCTTCTTGATTTGCTCTTGAATTCAACTTACACATGTTTTATTAAGAGTTTCTGCATCTGTGTTCAGCAGAGAGTGACATATAATATAATTTTATTGGGCCTTTATCTAGTTTTAGTATCAAGATAATACTAATGCCACAGAAAGAATTTTGGAAGAGTTGCTTCCTTTTCTATTTTATGGAATAATTTGAGTTGTATTGCTATTACTTCTTAGAACATGTAATAGAATTCTACTCTACATCCATCTAGCCCAGGGCTTTTTTTATTTGGGAGATTTTTAATTACCGCTTGTTTTGGGAAATTTGTATATTGTGTGAAGATGTGTCATTGTGATTAGTTTAATAAAGAGCTGAATGGCCAATAGTTAGACAAGAGAGAGAGGTGGGATTTCTGGAGAGAGAGAGGAAGAGGAGGAATCAGGCATGTAGATTGTTCCAGGAAGATGCCAGGAGACTCTGAAGAAGTTTGACATACAGAACAGAGCAGCGATAACTGAGCCACATTGCAGAATGCAGATTAATAGAGGCTAGTTGATTTAAATTATACAAGCTAGTGGGACAAGCCTAAGCAAATGGTTAAACCGTCAAGCATCACGAGGTCTTGACAGAAGGCCTTCAGGCTGCTTCTCAACCATGTTTCTCCTTCTGCACTGCCTTCTAAGCGGCTAGCCTGCCTCTCCTCCACCCTTGTCCCTTTTGCTTTTTTCTCTTAAAGTCCATTTCTGTCCTCATTATCTTTTTTTCTCTCCACAGCTAGAGTCATTTTTGCTTTCTGGGAAACTGGAACCTCCGTTCTGTCCCACAGAAAATCTCAATAATTAACTTTTTGGGGTTTTCTATTTTAAGAACACCATCAAGAACAGCTTAGATAGACAAAAAAAGACATTTTCATTTACTTGATACTTGCACTGTGGGACTATATATATAAACTGAGTCTTCTCATTGCAGAGGATGAGGCTGTGGGGAGAGATACAGTGACTTCACTGACAGGTGGGGGAATTTTGGGGCTTTGCTGATGAAGATGGCCCAAGTCATAGTCTAGACCTGACACCCACACTGAGGTGCAGATCTGTGCTTACCTCAGTGGTGCAGGAATTAGCATAAGGCCAAGATCCTTGTAGGCTGTGGGGGTGGTGGTAGTGGTTATACTTCATGAAGTATAACATGCCCATGGCAATGCTGAAGCATGCATGGACAGCCCGTTTGTATTGGTTTCACGGTCTGAGTTGATGAGGGTGACTGACCAGGTCTCTTCCTCAGCGAACAGGTTTCACCAAGGTAGGGACTTGGATAGCTGGATTCAGAGTCCAGAGTGTTAACCATTAGGAGCTGGTGCTGGTTATACTGTAGAAAGGGCAAAATGAACATTTTGGGACTTCCTTCACAAGTGGCTGTGGACGTGTTTTGAAGGAGGAAATGGCTTTGTGTGTTCATGTGTACATAGATGCCATGTACATACAAATGTATGCACATATGTGCCTGCACATGGATGTCTGCCATTGTCTCTCCTATTGTCATGATGAAACACCACGACCAAGGAAACTTATAAAAGAAAGTATTTGACTGGGGGCTCACAGTTCCAGAGAACTAGAATCCATGACCATCGTGTCAAGAAGCAGGGCAGCAGGCAGGCAGGCAGGCAGGCAGGCAGGCATGTTGCTGGAACCGTAGCTGAGAGCTTACGTTCTGATTCACAGGCAGAAAGCAGAGATGGAAAACTAATGGGAAATGGCAAAGGCTTTTGAAGCCTCAAAGCCTACCCACAGTGAGACACCTGCTCCAACAAGACCACATCTCCTAATCCTTCCCAAACAGTTCCACCAACTAGGGGCCAAATATGTGAATCACATGAACTTTTGGGGGCTATTACCATCCAAACTATCACAGACATCAACCTTGGATGTCAGCCTCGGGTGCTGCTTGTCTTGATTTTTGAGACAGCATTTCTCATTAGGACCTGGGGCTCACCAATTAAGTGAGTCTTGCCAGCCAGTGAGCTCTAGTAACTGCACGTGTCTGCCTCCTCAACACTTAGATTAGAAGCATGCACCATCATGCTTGGCATTTTATGTGGGTGCTGGGGTTCGAGCTCAGGTCCTCATACTTGTGCAGGAAACATTTTACCAACTGAGCCAATTTCCCAACTCCAGTCATAGAAAAAGTTCATTGACTAATTAACAGAAGTTTTCTTTCTTGGGCTAAAAGTAGTAGCTTCTGTTATACCCTAAAGTGCCTGGCTTTTCTGATGGAGACGTCCAAGCACAGCTACAAGACTGGAATGTCCTGTGAGGGTAAGAATAGCCACACAGAGAGACGACTCCTGCTTCTGGGCCCCACAGTTGTCAGGAGTGTCTCATTGGCAAGCAGCTTCAGGCCAAGCATCTCAGTGTGGAGACAGGAGACCTGACCGCCCAGGCCTGGGAGCACATCTTTCTTTCCACAGCTTGGTGCCCATCTGAAAGTCTGATGTAGAAAAAAAAGAACCATTGATTTTTCTTTAAACATTCTTGGAATACACAGGCCTCTTTCAGCAACCATGGAGAACTTGGACTTGTTGGGGTTCCTCATTATCACCTTAAACTGCAACATGACCATTGTGGGTGAGTCTTGGAGGGGAAAAAAATCCCCCAAATCTTGTTCTGGTTTTGTTGTCGTAATCAAATTGACTCCCTTTAAAAAAATGTTGATTTCAGTTTTCAGTTTGTCTGGCCCACTCCCAGGGAAGGTCAGCGTATCACTGTTGGCGTGGGAACCCTGGATAGCTTCACAGGGTCATACCTTGCTCCCATCAACACTGGAGGAGGATGTGTGGGGTCAGCGTCAGTCTCAGGAAAGATCTGTTCTCTTAGCTTTTGAGTTCTGAATTTGAAGGCAGAATCAGGTATAATAAATGAGAAAGTAATGCTTCTGTTGTCCTTCCTCATCTACTTTTTTAGGTTTTATTTTGGAAATTATGTTACACATATTACTAATTTCTCTTAGCACTCTAACACATATCCCAAGTTTAATTTAGTTGTTTGTAGTCGTGGGGTTAGAGCTCAGGGCCTCATCCATGAGGTGCTGATACACGAAGGCAAGCCGCTCAAACACTGAGCTATGTCCCCCGCCCCTTGTGATATATTCATTCATTCTCTCTTACCAGTTTTCTTTATAGCTCAGACTGGCCATGAACTTCTGCCAGAGCTCTCCAAGTGCCGGGTTGCAGTCTTGCATAACCATGTATAGCCCTAGCTATTCTTTTAACAAAAGAATAATAAAGATACCCGAGATTGATCTGAACAAGCCAGTTTCAGAGAGGCATGGGATCTGAAAAAAAGGATGGAGAAAAGGTTAAGATTTGCCTGATGTGAAGTTGATAGGTTTTTCTTTCACTCTTATTTTGTATAATTAGAATACATAATCCTGGTTTTGAAAGGTTAAGCCCATAACTTCATCGCCTCATGATGCTTTCTCTGGGCTTGACGGCCTTTATAAATGATAGTTATTTCTCTTTTCTTCTGTTTGTTCACAGTTTTTGTTAGTGTCATTAGTAGTGACTGGATTAAGAGGAAAGGAACCTGGAAAGACTAGAAAAGGCAACATTCTTAAAGAACTCCAACTTCAAGAACTCAAAGTCACCATAGCAACAGGCCCTATGATGACAGGGGCCCTATAGGCTGATATAAATAAGGGAGACACTCGAAATATCACCTTCTATTTGCTCAGCACAATGGGGGGAATATGCCAAGGTCCTTTAAAAAGATTAATCCCTGAGAAGGGTGAGATCGAACCACATAGATTTGCCCAGTCAAAATGCTCTCTGGATCTTTCAGCCCAGGCCATGTTGCTGTTTCAGATCTGCTCACTGGAAACATCTTACAAATCATTTCAGGGCTGTTCCCAGCACAGCAAAGGTTTAGGAAGTAATCACCCTCAAGGGGGTGGTGGAGGGATTCAACGGCAGAGAACTTTCCTAGCATAGCAAGCGACAGGGTTCTGATTTTGATCCTTGCTACCACCAGTGTGTGTGCGCGCGTGCATGTGTGTAGTTGTGTGCGCGAGCGTGCGCGCATGTGTAAATAGTTGACCCTATTGCTCTCTGTGTTACTGTCTTCCCAAGATGTAGTAGTTAAGCTACTGTGTGGAGGCAGCCTTCTGTACCGTGGACACTGATCCTTGGACACTTGCTCTTGCCTAGGCATGCTCTGGCTGGTCGTGGCGGTCCTGCTGAGGATGCTGGTGGTGGTCTTGGCAGGGTCCCCTATCTACCAGGACGAACAGGAGAGGTTTGTTTGTAACACCCTGCAGCCAGGATGTGCCAACGTTTGCTACGACTTCTTCTCCCCAGTGTCGCCGCTGAGGTTCTGGTTAGTGCAGAGCCTGGCGCTGCTCCTGCCTTCGGCAGTTTTTGGCGCCTACGCCCTGCACCGCGGCGCGAAGCTGGTTGCGGAGGGAGCCTGCAGGCCCCGGGTGCCCAACCTGTCCACCGCCTACCTGGTGCATCTGCTGCTGCGCACGCTGCTGGAGGCGGGACTGGCTTCCCTGCACTACTTGCTCTTCGGCTTCTCTGTGCCCAACCGAATTTCTTGCTCGCGTGTGCCCTGCTCAGGAACTGTGGACTGCTACGTGTCGCGGCCCACGGAGAAGTCCCTCCTGATGCTGTTCGTGTGGGCCATGAGCGCGCTATCCTTCCTGCTCAGTCTGGCGGACCTGCTTTGCAGCTTGCGGAGGTCACGAGGGACCAATCAAGGGGTGAAGGGCGAGGCCAGACCGGTCTGCGGAGTCCCCACACTCCCCCCTTGCCTCTTACAGGACTCTCAGGGTTGTCAAAGCCAGGGTCAGGTGAACCATGAAGGCGGCCAGGAGGAGCAGGGTGTGCCTGAGTTCCTTAGCAGGTGCACGGCAGGGCACGCAGGCGACAGTCACGTTGGTCAGGTCATCGTGTCAGGACGGGTGGAGCATTCAGACCAAGACGATGGTGAGGCCACTTCCTCAGCTGGCGACAGGTTGGTGGTGGCTCACACAGAGCATGAGTTTAGATCCCACAGAGAGACTTCTTCGGACTTAGGGGGCAAAAACACCCGGTCAAGTGAGCTCCCCTTGGCCTCCCAGAGCCACCTGGTTCGGCACTGTTCAGCAAGCCAGCCTCTGGCTCCTGGTCGGCTGGCCACATCGGGCAGCGCTCCCCACCTGAGACCCAAAAAGTCTGAGTGGGTGTGAGGACAGTCACACAGAACCTACAAACCCTTTCCCCAGCTTTTTGCATTATGACAGGGCAAGGCGGTGCAGAAGTCCCTTCATCCATGTTCTTGCTGAGACCGTGTTAGGTTTAACTAGAGATGTGATCTCCTTGATGGAGAATCCCGTGGAAAATTGCCCAACACTATTCTAGGAACCTGAGGTCAAGATGCCCCAGCAAACACATCCTCCGTTAAACTGCCTACCTGTGCCTACCCCTATACCTATCCACTTCGCTTGGTTAAGCAAAACCTCCCTCTGCGGTTGCAGAGCAAAACACCAAGATGCGTTCTTAAAACTTCTCAAAATGTTTTTTTAAAACTTTGCTTTTAAAACTTTACCCTAAAAACTCATTACTACACTTAGGTACGAAATACCTAAGTATATTCTTAGCCAGTAATAAAGACTCTCTCAATTAACTATAAATTGTGTCTGAGTTGTTATCTCTGGTGCGCCCCCCACAACAGGAGCAGGCTGTGCCTATGAAGCCAAAATCCTACAGTGAGAGCACCACTCACTTCAGCCACGAGGCAGGTGCCACAAGAGACGGCGATATTCTATGCAAGGGATGAAAGTTCTCATCTCACTGTCTACCATTGCGCCCCAGCTCCCTTCACTGGTCTGGACTTCCGTTTTCTCTTTGGAGTGACGAGGGACCTAGAGTGTTCTTTGTTGCTCTTCAAACTGAAGACCCTGCCAGAGTATGACCATCAGGCATGCTGACATACTAAGGGTTGAAAGCAGTCTTTCCGTCTTGCTAACTGCCCAGCATAGGTTTTGGTAGGTTGAGCTATAATAACAAAAAGTCTGTGTTACTATAAAAAAAAAGAATGAATGAAATTTATGCCCTGGCAATGCTGAAGCATACATGGGCAGCCTGTATATGGCAGTTCTGTTGAACTTGTCCATATTGGGTTTCATGATCTAAGTTGATGAGGACAACTGGCCAGATCTCTTCCTCATTATAACAAAATACCGGAGACAAAATTATAAAGCAAAGATATGTAACTTTTATAGTCACAGAGATTGGGAATTCCAGGGTTAGACTAGAGATGTTCTTTTAGCTGCTTCATAACACAACAGGGAATTCACAGAGAGGCAGATCAGTGTGCCAACTCGTGTCTCTCTTCTTCTTTTAAAAGGACTGTGGTGGGCATGCCTTTAATCCCAGAACTTGGGAGGCAGAGGCAGTGAGTTCGAGGCCAGCCTGGTATACCAAGCGAGTTACAGGACAGCCAGAGCTGTTACACAGAGAAACTGTCTTGAAAGCAAAAAAAATTCTTGTTTATTATTATGTACATGATGTGTGTGTTTATGTGTGTGTGTGTGTGTGTGAGAGAGAGAGAGAGAGAGAGAGAAAGAGAGAGAGAGAGAGAGAGAGAGAGAGAGAGAGAGAGAGAGAGAGAGAGAGAGATCGTGTGTTTGTGGAGGTTGGAGAATGGAGTCAATTCTCTTTTTCTACTGTGTATTTCAGAGATTGAAGACTAGCATGGTATTTGTTATCTCTGGTATTTTATTATAGCAACAAGTAGTGCTGGATGCCCGTGGAGACAAAAGCAAAAGAGATCCCATAAGGATCAACAGGATTATCAAGCAGTCTGTGGGTAGCCAAGGAAAGTGGTACTTATGCACTTAGTAACCTCTCTCAGATGCAGCACCCGACACTGGGGACTTCCCTCAAATTCCCTGGGTGTGGATTCAGTTCCAGGAAAGATGAGAAAAGTGGTACGTTATGGCAAGGAAGGGAGGACTGCAGGACTCTGGTGCAAATCTCGGGGCTCTCACTCCATGCCCACTCCAGGACCGGCTTTGAAGGGCTCTGGTGACTCTTGCTGGCTGTGTGGGGCATAAGTTCGTTTCCCTAGGAATGAAGTGGATGCCAGGCACCCTCCTCCTTGAATTTCAAGTATGTGTGTGTGTGTGTGTGTACGTGTGTGAGAGTGTGTCTCTGTGTGTGTGCCTCTGTATGTGCGTGTGTTTTTGTAATTTTCTTGCTCCCAACATCCATACAACAATCCCTTCCTTGGAGAAGTTTAAACTTGACCTCCAGCTCTATTGCTGGTCCCAGAGAGAGATGAGATGCTAGGATTTCATAGCCTTATAAGTTGAACCTATAAGGTGAAAATCATTTTATAGCGAATCGAGAAAATTAAAGTCAAACGTCAATTGGGTATACCACAGTGTCACTTGTCTGGTGTGTGGGAGGACATATCTTTGATCCAAACACTGAATAAAACCCGGATTTTAGTAGAAACGGTCTCTTTCTTCCCCCAGAGGGGTCGGAGTGTGCCCCATCACTTCTCTGGTTACCATCTGCCTCTTCGGCTGAAAGGTCCTGGTGGGTCATCCGTGTACCACTGGGCAGGTCTCAGGCAGAGCTACTTCTCCACACAGACACACACACACACACACACACACACACACACACACACACACACACACTCCTCAGTAGGCTAGCAAACAAGACTTTGAAATCTGTGGAGTCAAGTTAACAAAACAACATTTATGGAACATCGGCTCTGCACAGAAGTCTACTTTTGTTCCTTCCCGTGAAGCTAGCTCTCCATATGCCACGAGCAGTCAGGAAACTGAAGTGGGCTAAGTCCCAGGGCACATCTGCCCAGAGCCTCGCAAGTCCTCCGGCCCCAGCAAACTGTCCGTTATTTTCACAGGGCTCACAGAACAGAAGCAGGTGACATCTGCTTTTACTGAGTGGATGTGGGAAGCCCACCTGATTACCCATAGAGCCTCAGGACAAGGACTCGGTCATGTGTTCCCATGAGATGGCTCTAGAGCTGAGGTCACAGTGAGCGAGAAGTGAAATGACATTTGAAGGAGGAGGAAGGTGTTACCTGGAAAGGGTAAGGTTTGTTGGGTTTTGGTTGCTCTCAGTCTCACCAGCAGGGGTCGCTCTTGGACCATAGTTAAGATCCAATAGTTAAATGCACTAAAACACGTGAACTTTTCTTCTCCAGATTGATACATTGCTGCCCCTTCATTTCTTTTTCATCTTTGCCTTCTCTGCTCATAGAAATCAGAGTTTAAGAATTATCTATAGTCCATATGGGAATTCTATTAGATTGATTTCAGTCAACAAAACGATGGGGACTTGGAATGGAGAAATTAGGGGATAGTGGGAAGCTGAACATTCTAGTTTCATAGGAAGGAGTTCACTGGACAAGACAAGAGATTGTCCTTGTGGGCATATGGGTGCATTCTGTAATCCTAGCATGTGGGAGGTAGAGGAAGAAAGATCCAAAGTTCAAAGTCATAAGGACTAGGTGTGACGGTATGTGCCTATAATTCTGACGCCGTGAAGGTGACAGAAAGATCCCTGGGATTCAGAGGCAGCAAGTATAACCTATCTCAAACAAAAGAATGTGATTGAGCAAGGTTCCCACTGTTGACTTCTGGCCTCCACTTGCATACATGCACACATATACATAGACTCATGAACCATCATCTCCTCTAAAATATTCAAGGTCATTGTTTGCTATACAGTGGTTTCGAAACCAGCCTGGGAAACAGCCAACCCTGTGTCCAAAAAGCAAAGCAAGACAGAATAACCAAACAAACATAGACAGAGCATAATATCTGAGAGAAGAAATGCAGAAGGTAGAGGTCACACAAAGGAAGGGCACAGGAGGAGAGCAGGAGGTTACACCAGGGATATGCTTCATTGACTTCTCAAACTGGTTCTCACTCCAAGGGCGGTGGGCACCCCTATCTGATGGTGGTGGGGGAGGTTGTGGTGAAAGTAGGCCCAGATTCATGTGTGTGGTGAAACAGGCAAGGCAGAGAATGCAGTAACATTGTCCTGTAGTCTCTGGGAAAGCCTTGATCTTATGAGGGAAGCAGCCAACAATCTAGCTGGGATTAGAACCTTTGGTTGCTGCCTTGAGTCTTCTCACCAGAGCTAATGAGTGCTTTACGGAAGGGTTCTGATGAACTTCAGCTGCACCCTGACTTTATGAATTTGGAAACATCTGTGTAGGCCTGCACTACGGCTCCTCAGTCAACACGGGGAGCCGAAGGTCAATGCCCTGTAATCCCTTTTGAGATGGTGTCTTCAATAGTGTAGGGTTTTCCCATAAGGTCCCACCTCTTAAAAACTCACAATGCAGAATAAACACCCATTGATCTTAAGAGTATGTGAGTCATTTTAAACCTAAAGTACTCCAACTAAGCCATTTCCTTCATATAAGATTCAATTTACCTGCATGAGGTTTGGAGAATTTTCTGGCATGGGGAGTATCAAGCCCAGGATATGGCTGCAGCATTTTGCTGTAAATCTCTGCATTTTAAGAAAGCTTGCTTTATCTAAGTTTTTGTTCCTTCTTTTTTAGTGGTCTCAAGGGTTGTCCTGGGGCTTGGTGTGTAAGGGGCCAGTGGTTTCCAATCGACCAGTGTCCTCAGTGCCTCATTTTGTAAGAAGAAGTTGTTCGTTGAGCCTATCCTCAAAAATGTGAATATCACAGAACTTATCTCTTAAAAGTAGCCCTGAGGAAGTGTGATGGTGCACACCTGCCACTCCCTCACTGTGGTGAAGGCAAGCCCACCAAAGTGCAAGGGTAGCCTGGGCTACGCAGGGAGCTCCTGCTACACAAAAGAAGCAGGAGTGTTAAGATGTAAAAATTTATCTTATACTTAAAAAAATACAACAATAGTAAAGCAACTAGACGTGGTGGTTCACGTCTTTATCCCAGGCAGAGGCTGAAACGCCAGTTCCAGAACTCCTAGGACAACACAGTAAGACTCTGTGGCAAAAAATAAAAACAAGCATACAAGCAAACAGGGTGGACATATCTTTGCAGCAAGTGGGGTTTTTGTTAGTGTTTGTTTACTTGTTTTGAGACAGTGTCTCCTGAAACCCAGACCAGCTTCACTATGGAACCCAGAATAGCTTTTAATTCTCCACCCTCCTCTTGCAACTGCCTATACTCTGGAATTACAGGGTGGCACTATCACTGTTCCTGCCTTGCCACCTCTGCCACCCCAGCTTAAGCAGAACTTAGTAATTACCCAGGCTGGCCTTCAACCCTCAGTCCTTCTGCTTCTACCTCCTGGGGCACTACCATTTTAGTTTAATTTTGTTGCTTTTTTTTTTTTTTTTTTGGAGGGGGACACTGAACCCAAGGCTTTGAGCAAGCTGGGAAGTGCTGGACTTGGCAATTTATCAGCAGGCAGAGAGTTCTTTAGGATGGCAATAGGAGTTTCAAGAAGGCACTGTTCTGCAGGTTTCATTTGTCCTAGAATTCAGTTCCTGCAGCTGCCCTGAAAAGCAAGAATGCTTTATCCTTCGGGGGAAAATTGGGGAGACAGACTAGACAACAGACAGAGGGTCCCATAATCTACACACCAGCTCCCCCATTTCCCCAACCTTTCTGCAGTTTACTGAAGATTATTAAAATCAATCCAGTGAAAATGATATTTGTGAAGAATTTTTCAGAAAGTTTGTTGAGTGACAGACTTTTCCTGGAAAGAAGCAACAGGTAGGTTCTACTGACCCAGAAAAGGAACCCAGGGAAAACCATGAACAGCTGTGCCAAAGTTTAGCTTGGGAAACCTTGAATTTTTATTGAGGTTATCAAAGGGAGCATGGGCTGTGATGTCCGTGGCCCATGGTGTCCCCAAAGGCCACACGGATGTCCAGGGTCTAGGCTGCATCCTGTGGCCAGGTTGGTGTCTGAGGGCCATGATGCCACTGGGGCAATGGTGTCATCTGGGCCAGGGCTGCTGCCTATGGTCATGTCTGCATTCATGGCTCTACCACAGCCAAGGTCTGTGTTGATGATGTCCGTGTCTCCTGAAATCATTGAAGCAATGCAGATGCTAGGGTACTGGGACGCCTCCTGTGGCCATATTGGTGCCAAAGGCCTTGATACCACGGGGCCGTGCAAATTCAGGTGGCCTGCACAGTCATACAGTGCCAGGCCTGGGATGCTGCTGTGGGCCTTGTCTGGGTCTGTGGATTTGGGCTGATGTCCATGGCTCATGTTACCACGGGAAGAGGGGAGCATCATCATAGGAACCATGTGTGTTGAAATCCCAAGGCTGTGCTGAGTCAGCTCTGGTCCTCACTAGCACTAGGATAGCCGGCCCTGCCCCTTGCTGGACACTGCAGCAGAAGAGCTGGCAACACCCCGCACACACGGGAGAGCTGAGCCCAGAACTCTGGAGAGATGGCCTCACCCCTCACAGGCCCCAATGGCATCGGCCTAGGAGAGTTGGCTCTGCCTTTCACCTGAGGGGGTGGTCCCAATGGCCCAGTCCGACCAGCTCAGCTACCATCGAGACTCATTTTGGGCCTTAGCTCGGCCCACCTTAACCTCTGCCCCATCTATGACCTGCTAAAGTGCTTGCAGGAACTGGTCCTGTGGAACAATAAGGGCAGGATCTCCATGACTCTGGGCAACAACAGGACATCTGAGAAGAGTTTCCACGAGGACCCAGTGGTGGTGATGGACCAGAAGCCAGAGGCCTTGAACCGGACCAGTGACTCATTGCAATGAACATTTGTGGGTGGGGCTAATTGGACAAAAGGGTAGACTGTGAGACACACGGCAGCTCCCGATACCACTGGGAAGAATGAAGAGGTGCTGGAAAGATGGAGGATCGAGGTAGGTCTTTTGCTCAGTTTATTTTGTCTTTAATTTGAGGGGGACACACTGCAGGGGTGAGGGATGGATATAAAGGAACTGGGAGGTGAATTGGATTGGGATGCATGAGGTGAAAATTTCAAAGACTCAATAAAGTGTTTTTTGTTTTTGTTTTGTTTTGTTTTGTTTTGTTTTTGATGATGATATCACAGAAACTCCACCGTGGGTTCTCCACACAGCTTGCAGGCTATTCTTCAGCTGGTCAGCATCTCCTCCCCAAACAGTTGTTTACCCTTTTTTTTTAATACTGCTGGGAATGAATCTTATTTATTCCCTCAAATGTGTGAAAGTTTCCCTTCTCTCCTGGAAGGAAAGTTTTCTGTTTGACAGCAACCACAACAACCAGGCAAAAGCCAGGCACTTCTCATCCTAGCACTAGGGAGGTGGAGGAAAGTGGGCACAGCTGCTCAGATTCCCTGGGCTTGCTGTACAGATTTACCTATGACAAGAATTTCAGGCTAGTGAGAGACCCTGTTTCCAATAAAAAGAAAAAAGAAAAAAATTCCCTAAAGGCCTGAGAGCCCCCAAGGCTGTCCTCCACTCTCCACACCCAAATGCACAGACAAAGCAAATGGTCCAGGGTGCTTATTTTTATTAAAATATTCTTATTTGACACATAGCCGTAACATATTTATGGGGTATGGCGTGAGATTCAATATGTACTGATCAGATCAGCGTTATTGCTGTACCTGTGACTGTCTAAGTCTAATTTACTATAATATGCACCCGATTCAAACCAGTATACAGAAAGAAAGGTTTGCTTGGCTCCCAGTTTGGAGATGTCAATCTGTCATCAAGCGTCCCTGTTGCACTGGGCCTGTGGTGAGGCAGTGGGTCATGGTAGAGACTTGTGACTGAGCAGAACCAACTCACGTGTAGCGGGAAGGAAAAGAGAAGTACAAACCAGGTCCCATGGTCCCCCAACTGGGTACCCCAATGGCCTCAAGACCTTTTAGTAGTTTGTTACTTCCTAGCAGTGCTAAAGTGGAGACCAGACCTCTAACACATGGGCATTTGGGGACCATTTAAAGTCCAGACTATTGTAGTCAGATTAAACATGAAGAGTCTCTTGTTGGAGATTTCTAAAGTCCTCTCTTTAGGGACTTGAAATAGTTAATTGCTGCCACAGTAGCCTGCTGATGTAGGACATTAGCAGATAGCGGTGTCTCAAAAAATCCTGCACCCCCTGGTGGGTTTCTGTAGCCAGGCTTTCTCCCACAGAACTAGCAGGAAGCTTAGCAGTTGAGAAGTGAAAGCAGGCTTGCCATGCAGTTAGTAAAACGCTTGCAAAAGTAAGCCTCACTTTCTGGACCTTCAGTGAAGAGCTCAGAGAAAGAGTGGATTTCTGCACTTTACAGAGCTGTGATGACACCCCATGTTAGATGGGACAGGGAGGTGACGACCCCCCACTCACTGCTGGGCTTGTTCCTGGACCTGGAGAGTCATGTCACTCCTGGTGACATGTGCTGGTGGTCACTTCTAGAGGAACGGGCTTCAGTAACTACACATTTACTAAACAACGCATTTACTAGTTAACATATTAAAATTGCATGTTACTCACAGACACATAAGTTTAACAAAATTACAAATCGTGTACTCTGTGTGTATAATTCCTTGTTTTATTTATTACAAGTGTGAAATGCTGTAATATATGCCTGCTCTGCACAGTGAACACTAACAGCAAGGCCTGAAGTTCTGCCTTTGTACCAGGTGGGGGCACTCTTGTTTTCTCCCAAATTTACCTCTTAGAAGTAGGAGACAAAAAGGGGTAAGGAAGGCGTGTGCATGAGAAATATGATAAAAATGTATTATTTACATGTATGGACATATAACAATGAAACCAAATATTGTTAATACATGCTAATAAATAAAAAAACACTTCTCAGTGACAGGGAACTATTACTGTTCTAAGTACCATTAGTTTTCCTTTTCTTGTTTTGTTCTTGAGATTGGTTCTCACTGCATGACCTGGCCTGGAATTCACTAAGTAGACCAGGACACCCTTGAACCCATGAAGATCCTCCTGTCTCTACTTCCCGGGTGCTAGGACTGAAGGCTGACACCACCACCCCAGCTGATAATCTCTACTATGAATATTTTTTATTCAATCATATCTATTGATTTATTTTCATCAGAGTTGCCAGCAGTAGTTTAAAAAAATGTTTAATTCTCAGATGGAGTCCCTAAAATCAATCTCTAAATTTATTGTTCTAGGATACAGCTTGGACAGCAGTAAGCTATTATTTTTTCTGTTTGTTTTGAGAAAGGATCCCTGACTTTCCCTCCTGAGTGCTGGGGTTATAGACACGTGCTGCCATCAGACCCAGACCTTTGTGAACGCTAGACACACAATCTACAAACTGAGTTAGTTCCTCAGCCATATTTTTAGTCTTTTGAACATCCTAGGCTCCGATTCAGTTTCCTGACTGTGGAGACTATAGGCATGTGCCACCACCATGGGCTCTGGCTTCAGGAGTTTAAAAACACACACACACACACACACACACACACACACACACACACACACACTCCAAGGGCTTCTGACAAGTGAACAGAAATAGGAACTACTGCTGGGGCATGGTGTAATTAGGAACAGGTTTTATGGGAGCCAAGCTGCAGATACAGGCTTTCTAACTTAGTGTATAATTCTCTGGAGGATTAAATAAAGCAATACAAATAATAGTCGTCCCAGAGCTTGCAAAGTCAAGCACAGTAGCTCTTCAGTTCATGCTCATCCCAGCTGTGCTGGGCCTTGGCACTTTATCTTTGCTCTCTTGCTCCCCATCTTTCTCTGGTTAGTGTCCGTCCTTCCCAGGGATCACTATCCTCTCAACGCACTTCCACAGTGATAGCCTATGACCGCTGTGTGGTCGCCGGCTCCAGCTGTTGCCTGCAAGTTGGCTCCCCGGATTCCAGAACCCTTCTGCCTCACCTCCCAACCCTCTATCACCAAGGAGAAGGGGCTGATCGTCACTGCCTTCCTCCCCTGGCCCGCTGAGGCACTCTCTGCAAGGCCCCTGACTCTGCTGGCTAGGGCAGTCTTTTCCGTATCTGCCCTTTCTCCCCTGTGAGGTCTCCATTGGGAAGGACAGGATGGCTGTGAACAGGAGTTGTGAGGACTCAGAGAGTACCCTCCGTCAAAGACCCAAGGGTCAAGCCTTTCAGAGACCAGGTGGAAAGTGTGTGACTCTTGAGATACGCTGGTACCACGAATGCTGACTCGTCAGTTATAATTGCCCACAGGTGTGGACTTTTGCTAGAAGAGTGGGGCGGTGGGAACAGGTACAGAAACTGGAGGGGCAAACCGTCTAGGCCCAGCTCTACTCTGGATAGAGTGATTTTTACAAGTGCAGCAATTACTTTTTGTTAACCTGTAGCAAGGACTATGTTATACCGGTGGTAATTTGAACAAGAACAGCTCCCATATGTTTGAATGTTTGGTGCTTAAGTGGTGGAACTATTTGGGAAAGATTAGGAGGCATGGTCCTGCTGGAGGAGTCCTTGGGGGTGAGTTCTGAGGTTCCCAATGCCCACACTGTTCTCTCTCTCTCTCTCTCCCCCTTGTGGCTGCAGATCAGACACGAACTCTCAGCTACAGCTCTAGTGCCTTGCCTGCTGCCCTACTCCCTGCCATGATGGTCACGGATTCTAATCATCTGGAACCGTGAGTCACCAATCAAATGCTTTCTCTTATGAGTTGCCTTGGCCATGATGTTTCTGTCAGGGTAACAGAAACATAACTGAGATCTCCCCAGGACTTTATATGCACTGACACATGCGTGAGTGGCTGCGTCTACTGCAGCTTCTGTGAAATCAGGCCTAGACACTGAGTTCTGTGGGTCACACAGGCCTGGTCACCCGTATGTCCTCCTTCCTGGACAGCCAGAGCAAACCAAAGCAGTTACTCACCCCACCCCATGGCTAGCCTCCTTTTCCAGTGGCGTGTCCTCTCCTTGGTGTGCTCCCTACCACCTAAGTGGATGACAACTGAGTGTATCCTTGTGTAACTCTGAAGGACATCCCATGGTCCAGCAGATCTGCCTCTCTCCAAGGAAACTGTAAAACAATACATCAGGAAGCAAGAAAATTGTACCCTTTTTGCTGTGGAAGTGGGGCATCACATTGCCATTCCTTAAATGGCAATTTTTAGAGTTTAATACTTAGGATGTTAACACAGGAGAATTTAATTCGATTGAGGCTAATCAAATTGTGAGTGGCAGGGAATCTCTTGTGGCACCTTACCCTGACATAGGTCTGGGGTGTTTTTCTTAAGAAGATGGCTATGGAATTCAGAGTACAAATGTGTGCAGGTCCCCCGAGAAATAGAACCAACACTATCAAGATTTTATTCTTTTCAGAGTCTTTAGTCCAAGGTTGGTTTCAAACTTTATTTGTAGCTGATGATGATTTTGAACTCCTGATGGGGTCACAGACACGTGCCACTGTATTTATCATATGCAGTGCTGGGGAGTGAACCCGGGGCTGTGTGCATGCTATCCAAGCCCTGGAACAACTTTAGCACTTTGCCCAGCTCCACCATGGCTTTTCAATCAAGAAATCAAACTGCTCTCTCCTGCAGTTTCGGGAACCTTGTTGTACCACAAGATGGCAGTATAGCATCAACCTTTTAAATCAATGACAGGCTCCATGGCCCTTGTTTTGAGCTTCCCCAAAAATGTTTGCAGGACTCTCACAAACTGATCCTGTTCTGCAATTCGCTCTGTGTGATTTCCTCCTAGTTAAGACAACCTGATTTCCTCTCCTCAAACGCTGAAGTGTTGCAGGTGCCCACAGCTCAGTCAGCAAGGAGGAGGAGAAATGAGGCTGCACTGTTTTTCTATGAACTTTCCCACCTCTGTTTACAGCGCTTCCAGGTGGCCTTGACTACACAGCAAAACCAAAAAGTCCCGCAGCAAGTGACTTCCACAAGCTTTGGCTTCCTGGTGGCGGTCATCACGTTAGATTTTATTTACTTTGATCTTCTGGGCACATAACAACATTGCCTACCCTCAGATAGCTGATAAGTCTTAACACTTTTTAAATGTTAAGGACAGGCCTATATAGCTTACAGTGGTAGCTGGGCAATCACCCTGCCATTTGTCTGATGCATATGGGCCTAGAAGGGTCCTTTACTTTTCCTGCCCTTTCAATCAACTTTGGGTGTTGACAACTTTTGATTCAAGTCTCGGCTTTCAAAGCCCAGGGGTTCAGTGCCAGCCCTGAACCCAGTCAGTCTGCTGATCACAGCAGCAGCCCTGCAGCCCTTTTCCACGGAACGTCCCCAGGGTGGAGGCAGTGCTTTTTCTTGATTCACAAGTTTGTTAAGTTGTGCACACTTAACGGCCATCTTGTAAAAGTTATCACTTATGGCATTTTATGAGTATATATGGAAAATGAACGAGCTAAGAGCTTCAAAGTATGACAACTCCCCAAAGTCATAGTTGAAAATCATCACCAAGAACACCATTATGTCAGAAAAATCAGCAAGTTAACCGACAACGTTTAGCTCTTTTCCTTTCTACAGATGATAAAGCCCTGCCCCCCACTTTGACCTTATTACTGAATTTGCAGAGTTCATGGCCAATTTACACACACACAGCCCCCAAGTCGGTAAGTGAGATGGGAGTGCATTTAGGAACCTAGGCCACAAAACAGCAATTATTTAATGAATAAAACTGCTGGCAAGGTGCCCAATTTTTCAAAATAAGATGGGCATGGCAGCTGAAGCTTGTATTCACATTGCATGTCTAATTTAAAAAATCCAGTTAACACAAATAGTGACTTTGGAAGGGAACAGAAAATTAAAAAATAAAACACCCATACTTCTTCAATGAAGGTCGATAAAATAAACAGTCTTCTTCTTATGAATTCAGAATTTAGTCACTAAAGGAAAACCAAACTGCTAAGAAGGGCACCCAGGGCCCCTCCCCATCCCCAATGCTGGACTCCAGTTATTAGCAGGGTAGCTGCCAGTTTATCTTGATTGACAGGTTAATAGGGGACCTGGGGCTGTCTTTTCAATATGAACATATAACCTTACCAATTACTTTTAAATTATTGCTAATCTTCCAGAAATTAAAAAAAGCCTACAGAAGAAAATTATCTGAAAAATATCTGCTGAAGAAGCATTTCCTGCAAGGGGTTTGAAAGGTCCAGTTCAGAAAATTTACCAGCATTTAGTCAATAGAATTTACTGAGGATTTTTTTTTTAAAGAAAAACTTGTAGTTTATAATAGTTCATTGGTTCAATTAGGAGTGAAAAAGAAGGGAGTTTTGTAATGCAATTGTCCAGCAAAGGAAACCGCTTTAAATTGGGGGATTATGTGCACAGACCACCTGTGGGGCATTCAGAGCCTTTTCTACAATGCACAACCCAGGCCTAGCTGCCTGCGGGCTGGCTAACAAAGCCCTGGAAAGCTGCTGAAAAGGCTGCTCGCACTTGCGCCTCTGGTCTTCACTAACTGTTACAAGTCTTCGTCTCCTCTCTCCCTCTCCTTTTTAAAGTAAAAGTCCCACATCCCTTTAATGGACGAGCGGTAAGGCTCTGCGGTGGCCAATTGGTCTGCACCAAGAGGAGCCAGGCAGCAGGGAAAGAAACTTCAGACTACACAGCACATTCGGAGAGGAGAAAAGATCAAAGTTTTTCAAACTCAAAAGACCAAGTTCCCTACAGATTAACCCTATTCATTTAGCTCCTCTTAAAGGAATGATGTGCGGAGCCACTGGGCAGACAGGTAAAAAGTTCAACAATTGCCAGCACATTCTTCTGCTGATTCAACAGCCTTCTGTTCAAATAAATTAGCTTAGTCTTGACAGAGGAACAATAGCTTTTTTCTCCAGGAAAAGCAGCACACTTGGAACACACAAGCACGGAGCGCTATTAAGAAGTTAACCCATTCGTTTAATCTGTTAGCTAGCACCTGCTCTGCTACACCAGATTGTGAAGTGACTTTCAGAGTAGAGGTGACCCGTGGCTTCAAATACTAACCTCCAAATTTTAGAGTGTGGCCAGGTCTGTAAAAGGTCAGGACTTTCAAAAAATCACAGACTGGAGACACTTACATAGGGCTGCTGTTTCAAATTTTAAGCGACATTATATCAGCCAAATAAACAGGCTGGGTGGAATGGCAGCCTTTGCAAACTGTCCATCCACTCACACCACACATGCCAAGGTGAGCTGTCTGTCACTCACAGGTCAGCAAAGAGAGACCATGAAAAACACCATCTTTGGGGGAAGGTGCAAAAACGCGATTCTGATTTCAATTCAACAATGACATTTACTTTGCTAACAGCCGAAGAACTAGAGGTTAACAGGTAATTGTGTCCATGCCTAAAGTCAGTGCACAGAAGGGCAAGCCAGAAAATGTCCATTTCCCCACATGTCCTCAGCAAGCATAAGGGGGACAGGGTGGTATTTAAATCATTTATCAAAAGTCATTTTATTGACAAAATAGAATACTTATATTTGTTCTTACAGGGGAAGCCTCTAAACTTTTTACAGATAATGTACACGTTGTATATCTTTGGATATATACATATTTTACACTTTTTCTTTTCTTTTCTTTTTTCTTTTTTTACAATTTAACAAATAATTATATAAATACATCCTCTAATGTAAGAAACCCGTATTTACTTGGGGTGTATAATTAAGACATCTCTTGTTTATTTAAGGCCTCTGCCTGGTCATTAGGAATACCCAAACCGTGCAATCCTACAAGGTAGCAGTCGTCCTCCTCCAGGGTGTGAGGAGTGAATTTATGCAGGCGGGGTTGAGGGTGAAGCGGTCCCTCGGGTGAAGTCTGCAGCTTGACCTCAAGGCTCAGCCAGGGTACCCAGGAGGGTTCCAACTCTCCTAGCAGACTGAAACCATCGCCTGGGGGAGGCGCTCCGGAGCGTCGGAGGGGAGGGGCTGGGTCTGGGAGGCTTCAATGCCAGGTACTTTGTTCTAAGGGAGTCATTTAAGTCCCAGCGGCTAATGGATACCATTAAGAGTTCATTATCATGCTAATAGCAATCAACACGGTGGAGGGGTGGGAACCCCGGCCTGTCTGGGGTCCCTAAGCCGCCCTCGGGCTCCCCCATCCCCCACCCCTCTCCGCCCCTTCTGGGCGTCCGCTCAGGGTTCAGACCTGGGACAATGGCATCTGTTTAGGGTAAGACATGGAGCTGGCCGTGCCAGATCGCCACGTCAGGCCGGTGCTGACGTCGCTGTAGAGAGATCCCCCGCCTCCACCGGGTCCCCCACCCCCGCCTGGCCCGGGGCCGCCGCCCCCCGGGCCGCTGCCTCCGGCTCCCGCGCCTACTGCTGCGCCCTTGCTGGCCCAGCAGCAGCGGGTGCACAGCGCGCGCCAGGACTCCAGAGTCTTGCCGGACCAGACCCACACGCCCGACGTGATGCCAACCACCAGGCACATGAAGTACTTGAGCATGAAGACCGCGTAATCCGGCCTGCGCGCCTGGTCAGGCTGCAGGTCCCGAAGGCATGGGCAGTTGTGAGTGGCCTCCCAGCGAGGACGGTTGTGCTGTTCATAGAAAAGGCAGGCGACAACGACGGCGGCGGGCACCGTGTAGAGCACGGTGAAAAGGCCCAGGCGGATCATGAGCTTCTCTAGCTTGTGCGTCTTGGTTGGGCCTCCTTGCTGCTTGATAACTGAGCGGATTCGGAATAGGGACACGAAACCAGCCAACAGAAACATGGTGCCAATGAAGAGGTAGATGACCAGCGGCGCTAGCACGAAGCCGCGCAGGTTGTCGAGGCTCTGGTTTCCCACGTAGCAGATGCCCGCCACCGGGTCGCCGTCCACGGAGCTGAGCGCCAACACCGCGATGGACTTGACGCTGGGCACTAGCCACGCGGCCAGGTGGAAGTACTGTGAGTAGCCCGCGATGGCCTCGTTGCCCCACTTCATGCCAGCCGCCAGGAACCACGTGAGCGACAGGATTACCCACCAGATGGAGCTGGCCATACCAAAGAAATAAACAAGGAGGAAGACCACCGTGCACAGCGCGGGGCCGGTGGTCTCATAGCGCACGTGCTGCTCCACTGCTCCCAGCTCCTCGTACTCGCCGCGCGCGCCCGGGCCGCTCGCCCCCGCTCCCGCCGCCCCCGCGCCAGCAGCAGCGGCGCCGCCAGCACCCCCAGCTCCTCCCGCACCCGGAGCGCCACCGCTGCAGGCCACTTTCTCGTGCCCTGCCACCAGGCGCACCAGGTAGCCGACTGATACGAAGAGGTAGCAGGCGGAGAGGAAGATGATGGGCCGTTCCGGGTACTTGAAGCGCTCCATATCGATGAGGAAGGTGGAGACGGTGGCGAAGGTGGAGACGAAGCAGAGCACCGACCACAGGCCGATCCAGAAGACGGTGAAGGCGCGCTCATCCTGACTAAAAAAGGGGTTGTGGCAGGGCAGCGCACAGTTGGCGATCTGACCCGTCTTGACGCGGTTGTAGAGCGGGTGGCGTTCGTTGGACACGCTCACCATCGGCGCGCGGCACTGGCACCCAGGCTCGCAAGGAGCGGCGCCACCACTAGGGGGCCTCGCCTTCCCGCCGCGCGAGGGGGGCACAGCCGCCGTGTCCCCGCCGCCCCTGCTGCCGCCGCCACGGTGTGGGGGCCTGGCCCCTGGCGGACGGCCGTGCCCGCTGCCTGAGGGCGGCTGCTCGCCGGGCGGCGGCGGCGGCAGGCGGCGCGGTGGGCTGGGCGCGGCCGTGGTGAGGTCGGTGCGGTTGTAGTCCATGCACAGAGTGTCGGGGTTGCCCTGCTCCGGCAGCCGATCGCAGCGCATGCGGTCAGGCCAAGCGAAGCCGTACTGGCGCATGAGCGGCGCGCAGCCGGCCTTGGCGCGTTCGCACACCGAGCGGCAAGGCGGCAGAGGCTTCTTGTAGTCTTCCAGGCAGATGGGCGTGTACATGCTGCACAGAAAGAACTTGAGGTCGGGGGAGCACTGGATCTCCACCAGGGGCCAGAACTGGTGCACTTCCAGGCCCGCCTCATCTTGTGTGTCGTGGTTGAACTGGTTGGGCATGTAGGTGTAGTTGTAGCCGATGCCCTTGCACAGCGGCACAGTGATCTCTTGGCATGCCAGATCCTTGGCCGAAGCGGCGGCGGCGCCGCTCGAGCGCTGCAGCAGCGCCAAGGCGGCTAGCAGCGAGGTCACTTCCAACAGGTAACCCCACTCCATGCTGCGCGCCGCGGCCCCACGTCCTCCTCTAGACGGCGCGCAGAAGGGCCCTAGGGGACCCAGAGAGGAATCGGAGGAAAGGGAAAGCAGGCGACCAGCGGGTCTTGTGCTGCTTCTCCCTGAGGAGCCGAGAATCTGCCAACAATCTAGCCCTTTCTGGGCAGCGTTTGTGGCAGCAGGGTCGCAAGCCTAGGCAGAAGTCGGCCGGCCCTCCCCCCACCTCCGTGCCTCTCCTGGGGCAAGGGTGACCGCAGGCGCGCCACAGTTCCACAGGGTCTGTCCTACGCCCTCCGGGTCGCACTCAACCCTCCCGGAGCAAAGTGGTGGCCCTTGGGTTCATCGTCCAGAGCTCACGCAGGTCCTCCTGCACGCCCAGCCACTTCGCGTGGCGCCCAGCAGCGAAGGCTCAGAGGGCGGCGCGCAGCAAGTTTCCTTTCGGGCCGCAGTCAAGATGGCTGTGCCTGGCCGCTCGCCTCTGGGGTCAGACCTAGCGGCCCCTCTCCGGGCCCCGAGGGTTCATGTCCGTCCCAGGCCCCACCGCCACAGCCAGAGTTCCGGGCCCTCCGCTGATCAGGCCGCCGCCGCCTCCTCACTCCCGCGTCGGTCCCAGTCGGTCCTCCTGCATCTGCCGCCAGCGAAAGTCCGCGTCGCGTTCTGGCCACAGTCGGGTAGGGTGTGCAGGCTGTGCCTTCTTGCGAGACCGAAAAACAAATACAGAGCAAAAGGCGGAGGGGACACCTGAGGGCCGTGGTCCGCGCCAGCAGCCGCCTCCACCTCCGCAGGAGCTTCTCCCTTCGCCCAACTTCCCGGCTTCGGTCGGCTTGCGCCTCCAGGCCGGCTCATGAATATTTATACAGCCTGTACTTGATCTCCGCCCCCTTCTGGAATCACCAATCACTGGGTGACAGGGCGGAGTCTATGCGCTCTCAAGGGTCTGCCTTCCTTAAGGAAGTCCGTAGTTTGGCGACTGGTTTTAAGGCTTTGGGCGGGTGGAGAGTTTAGTCACCTTGGGACTGACCGCACCAATTGTGCTTTTACCTAGACTGTCTCCACAGAGCTCTGTGCTTCAGAGATCTTGGTCGCATTTCTCCGAGTCTGTACCTGGGTACTGGGACAGGGTTTTGATAGTGAGTTGCACCTCCCACGACTCTCCGAACCTGTTAAGATCCAGCTAGTCTCGGTCCATGGACAATACTTGCTGGTTCTGGAGGGCCTTGGAAGCTCAAGGAGGGCTCCAAGGCTGATCCAGACCCGAAGCTGGGGTATTTGGGGAGGGATGCCCTTTTGGAATTCTCATAACAAGGTCTTTTCAGACTTGGAGAATTGGGAATAGTGCGACTTCTGTTGCAGCTAGATGATCAGGTTTGGTCAAGGGAGTGTTTAGGAGCCCTGCCTCCGTGCAAAGAGCTTAAGTGTTCATTGCTGTGTGAGCTGGGGCATCTCAATTCCTTGCTTAGAAAGTGGGAGTGATCAAAACAGATGTCATTGGGGAGGTTGATCTTTGGTTGAGACAAAATATATAAATATGTGAAGCACGTGGACCCAGTTCCTCCTTTCAAACACAAACTAATAAGACAGACACACTGACAACTACCACTGCATTCCCACTTCGCTTGCTTGCTACTTTTAAGACCATACGCCACCTATCTAAAAACTTAACATGTGTTTGCAAGCGCCTCCTTTTTTGCTGTGAGAGGCGGGGCTGCGCCCTAGCGGGGACGCGGGGACCTTACAGCGCTCAACACCCAGAATCTGAGTAGCATTCTGTAGCCGCCAGCGCTTTCAGCGTCCACCTTAAGAAGGGAGGGGGGTGTGAGGGGCCAGGGCTTGGCAGGTTCATTTACGCTTGTTAGGACATCCCAGGGGGTTGTCTTTCTCCTAGAATGGAGTGTTTATTTTTTAATTGATGTGCTGTTTCATTTAGCGCTTGTATGGAACTCATGCTGCGGCTGTAATTACTGTAATCTCGGGAATAAGCATTTCAGATAGCCAGGAGGGTGGCGGTGGCGGTTGCGCGGGCTCTCTCTCTCTCTCTCTCTCTCTCTCTCTCTCTCTCTCTCTCTCTCTCTCTCTCTCTCTCTCTCTCTCTCCTTCTTTTTCCTTCCCTTCCTTCTTCCCCGCCTCTTCCTCTCTTCCCTGTCTTTCTCTTCCCCTCTTCCCCCTTCCTCTTTTTCTTCCTTTCTTTTTTGTTTCAGGATTTTTGCTCTTTGTCCGATTTCATATGAGGAACAAGTGGAAATAAAGAACAAAAGTTTCGCAGGAGTAGAGGCAGAGGCGGACTGCAGGTCCATTCAAGGCCATGCAGGTTCTTTGGGGGTGGACTTGTGGTGGTAGAGTGTGTGTGTGTGTGGCGGGGGGGGGGGGGAGATGGCAGTTATCTATATAAAAACAACCTTGTGGCCAAAGAAACTTAGCGACCTTGGTGTATTGTAAGTTAAAGTACCCTGTCTTCCTCTTGTTCTCTGCGGCTCAGTGCAGCAGACTCTAGGAATAGCGCCTTCTGTAGGCTTGCAGAAACACTGCCTCTGCGGTTTCCAGCAGGATTTTGCCCTCAGCATGCAAGACTGCTCGGTTAATAGGCACATCCCACCATTTTTTTTATTTATCATTTTAAAGTTGAAATTTACTTAGCATCTTCACATAGTGAAAGCACATTGTCTACTCTTGGAAACAAGAACTAAATTCTTCTAGAATCCAGAATACAAAGTGTCTGCGAAGTTAGCTGATTCAGCAGAAAACGGGCCAGAAGAAAAAGCCAAGCCTTTACTTTGTTATTGTTTACTTTTCAGTCGATCCCTCCCTTCTTTGGAGTTTCAGTACCAGAGTTCTAACGTGGAAAGCCACCTAGACCTGCATTTTCAGGGTGCCCACAGGGTTGCCCCCCACCGTACTGGGCGCAGGAACTACACGGATCTGGGACCTGGGCTTAAGTCTTAAGCGAAGGCAGCACCTCTAAAGGACTGCGCAGGCGCAGGAAGCCAGGACACCCCACCCTACCCCCCCGCGCAAAGACCGCAGGTGGGAGGAGCCAACTTTCCAAAAGCCACACTACTGGCGAAGTTTCTACTGTTTTTCTTCAGCAGAGAAATGTCAAATACTGAAGTTTAGAATTACAGTATATAAATTGAATAGAGTTAGGTAAAACAAACTGACATTTGAAAACTGAGGCTGAAAATCGTTGATTTTGGCTTTCGATTGGCATTTAAATTTTTTTTAGAGACAAAATGAAGCTTGAGGACGTGGAATGTGGAAAGTTTGGGTAAGAATATTAAGTTCACATGAAATAACAAGCAGATAAAAGTTCAGACTTTCCAAAACCATGGGCTATTTGAAGATAACTGATTTGAGACATCAAGCCACATGTAAAAAAAAAAAAATGAATGGAAATTTATTTTAATTGAGAAAATACAATAATAGCATTTAACAATATTATTAAAGGGCTACTTAGTATTTCAGAGTAAGAAGAGTAGTGTCTGGAGCCAGGTGAACATATAAAAAGGCAGGCACAATAAGAGAAACCAAAATCATTACACACACGTGTGTAAGAAAACAATGATTTTAAAAAGTGCAACAGCTGTACTCTGGTGACAAAGACGTGGAAAGGGGAACACTAATAGTGTTGGCTACACATTTGATGTATTAAAATATGAGATTTGAAAGGTGGGGAGATGGCTCAGTTGGTACAGTACCTCCTAACAAACATTAAAATCTGAGTACATATCCCCAGGCACCCAGAGAAAAGCTAGGCAGGGGCAGTAGAGGGCAGAGATGGTGGATCCCTGAAGGTACTGGCCAACCAACTCAGCTAAACTGATAAACTCCAGGTTTGGTGGGAGAGACATTGAGGAGATACTCAATATTGAACTCCACACATATATGCATGTATGAGAACAAGTACATACAGAACACACTTGCAAACACACACACACACCACACACACCTGAGCATGTATGCCCACTTTCTGCATCTCCTCCAACACACAAAGAAATGAACTTCTAAGCATCATCACTGGCCAGTAGCCCTAGTTGAACAGGATATCTTCATTAGGGTCATGAATTAAGAATGGCATAAGTTGCTGGGTACTGATGGCACTCGGTTTTAATCCTAGCACTCGGGAGGCAGAGGCAGGTGGAATCTCTGAATTTGAGGCCATTCTGGTCTACAGAGGGAGTTCCAGGACGGCCAGGGTTACTCAGAGAAACCCTGTCTTGAAAAAATAAAACAAAACGTTGAAGAAAACTTTGATACCAACGAGCTTCTATTTTTGAGGTTTCCTGAAAATAGATGATCGGTCAGTTGTGGGCTCTGTATTAATTGCCACCTACTGCAAACAGTGGTGCACCTTGGTGCAGAGAAGAGAAGACTGTGAAGTGCTCATCTCTAAATAGAACATCTATTTAATACCTGGTCTATTCAAGGCTCAGGGATTATCCCAGAAGAGTGGGCAGAACAATCACAAGAGTCAGAGGTAGCTGAGAACTGCTGGGAGATAGTATCTTCTGGTCATGGCGAGGATGCGCACACATGCACTCATAGTGGGTGTGACTGTGTGCACAAGAAATACATAAGAGCCAGCCAGCCAAAATCCCGCCACAGGTGGGGGATATCTGCATGAAATCTTACCTACAGCTGAGGAGCTATGGGTTGGCTGTTAGGGAAGGGAGAGAGTCGCCATCTCTGACAGGCTGCTCTCCGTGTTCCTGTGGACTGTCCTGCAGCCACGGAGGTACTGACAACACTGTTTCAAATGAGTGTGTGATGATGGTGGGAGATTCAGACAAGTTGGACAGGAGAGAATGGGAAGAGGATTTGGGCAAAACATACCAGATCCATATATGAAATTCTCAAACAACACATTTTGAAAGTTGAAAAATATAACAAGCTAAATTTTGTCCTTGGAAAAATTCCCTTATGTTGGATGTTGCCATGTGCCTTTAACCTCAATGACTGGAAACAGGGACAGGCAGATCATAGGGGCTCACTGGGCAGCCAGTCTAGGCAAAATACTGAGATTCTGGTTTAGTGAAAAAGATCCTAGCTCATCAAAAGGAAAAGAAAAAGGTATTCTGATATCAATCTCTGGCCTCCACCATGTGTGCAAACAAGGGCACACACCTGCACACATGTAGACACATTCACATGCACACCCCTTGTGAAATTTAGTTTAAAATGTATTACATTTGTTTATGCTGTGGAATATGTGTTTAATGATACAAAGATGTGCTGCATTCTTTTATGATGCATTTGTTTAACTCTGTAAAGCTGTGTTCCTTTGCCTGCCTAAAACACTTGATTGGCCGTGAGCAAGGCCAGAGAGGGATAGGTGGGGCTTGCAGGCAGAGAGACAAAAGAGAAGGAGGACAAATTTAGGCTCCAGAGATGGGACAGAGAAAAGCGAGGAGCGAGAAAAAGAGGACAGGGGTATGCAAGGAGCCAGTCACCCAGTCACACACCCTGCCACAGAGTAAGAAGGCAAGAAAGACATATAGAATAAAGAAAGAAGAAAAGACTAGAGGCAAAACATAGAAGAGGAAACAGGTAATTTATGTTCGAAAAGCTGGCTAGAAGCAAGCTAAGCTATGGCTGGCCATTCAGAAGTAAGAATAAATCTCCACGTATTTATTTGGAAGCTGGGTGCTGGGCCCCCAAAGAATAAACACACACACATGCAGACACACGCACACACACCAGAGGAAAAAATTACCTTGCTAACATCTAATGTGTGTTATTTTGTATATTTTTAGTTTTCGCATTGAGAGAAAGAAATTACCAAAGGGCAGATTATGGCTTAGCTACCTTCCCCTTCCTGTGTTATCAGAGATTACTCAGGTATTTTGGCTGCTCCATTTCCTGGTTTATGTCTTTCTCTTTGATTGGGATGACCAAACCCACTGCCCCCACGGTGTCCTTCTGATTGAGCACCTGTGGTTTTTGCCAAAAAGAAGGGCTGGGAAAGGAGGATAAGGTCTTGCTTGCAGTTTGGAGGCCACAGAACTAACCAACCTTAAAACTCCATCAAGTATCCTTGATGGAACAGTCCTCTGGTTTTTTTCTAAGCTGCCCATTCACTGCCTGTGACATTAAGTCATCCTCTGGTATTGCATGTTGACACAGAAGTATTAAACTAGTTACAAGCTAAGGAAAAGTGACTGAGAAGGTCGTGTGTGGTGGAGAGGAGGACGATGTACAGGCCAGACAATCCCAGAAGCGGCTAGACATGTGGCCACATCTATTTGCATTAATTCTTTCTTTCTGTTGCTGGGATGGAACACCACGACTAAGGGCAGAAGCAAAGGTTTCTTTGCCTTATGGTCCCAGAGGGGCAAGAGTCCATCGTGGCAGGAAGGTAAGACTGCAAACATCAGACATGGCAGCTGGAGGAGAAGCAGGAAACAATAAACTCCCCTAAGCGGCACACTTTTCCAGCAGCCCATATCTCCTAAGTGTTCCCAAACAGTGCCTCCAACTCGGTATCAGGCTGGTGCTAAGTGTCACGTGGTTGTGACGTTTTCTTTTACATGGAACTCACGTGGGATGGCTGTAGCTATTCGGCCGCAAAGCTGTTGGGTCGTCATTCACATAGGAAAGATGATAGGAGACAAGTAAACGTTCCTAGAGGCTGAACCAGGGTCAAATCAGGCCTGGCTGCTGCTCAGTCATCGAGGGAGAAGAGGCCCAGGTGTGTGGGGGAGTAGCTGAAGATAAACTGCCTTTATCCAGGGCGCTCGTACGATAGCTGTGGTTTTTCCTGGGCAGAAGCACTTGCTTGTGTTTGCACCTGGTTGAGTCTGTGCCCTTGGTTGAGTTGCCTCAGTGAGGAGCTGCCTTGCACAGGAAGACTTGTCTCACCAATGTGTGTTTCAGGAGGATCTGTTGTTGTTTTGAGGGCTAAAAAGAAAGAATTCAAAGTGTCACCTTTTGGGGTCACCTTGTTGATTCTTAGTCATTCTGTTTCCCACTGGAATCCTTGTGATCTCTAGGCTCTTGTCATAAATTTAGTATGCCTTTTCCATGGCTGGGGCGACAGCTCAGGCTATAAAGTCAGGATCTTTATAGACTGAGTTCTATCCATCAACACACACACACACACACACACACACACACACGTTTTGTCTTGGTGGTTTACATTTGTAATTCCAAAACTTAGGAGGTGGAGATACACGGATCCCTGGGCTTCGCTGGCCAGCCAGCCTACAGTAACTGGTGAACTCCTGATCAGTGAGAGAACCTGCCTCAAAAAGCAAGGTGGCTGGCTCCTGTCTAAGGTGGTGTGGCCTCTACATGCATACATACACACATGGTGCTCACTCCCGCCAAAACGTGCTTCTTCTTATACTTACTGTGACACAATTGCCACTCTGACTACAATAGTCTCAAACCTAGCGACATTGTTTCAGATGCTATTTGCTGACAGGTGTGATGGCACTCACGGTGTAAACCACGGAGGCTGTGTATGTGCAACCAAGACCGCAGAGACCTCCTAGAGATGGATCCTATGCCAGGGCTGCTGAAACAGCTCAGATTCATTATGTGTTGGATTTTGGATTAATTTTATGGTTGTGTAATCAGAAGCCTCAGAATGTTGTCAGATTTTGGTAACTCTGACATTCAGTGACCCCCCCTTTGATGAAAGCCACTGACACTTTGGGAACCTAGCTTTAGACCACAGTGCTTGCACCCAACAGGACTTCATTTTTAGTGAAACCCTGAAGGTCAAACAAACACATATACCCAAAGCTACAAAGTTTTAAGTTCAAATTAGGAGACAAATCTCAGAAACCACGGTGGAGTTTATTCTGATAGCACAGACCTTCAAACACATCAGCCCGGATGGCATCCATGGCATCTGATACGCTTCTTGGGTCAGGAAGACTGTCTTTGCTCTGTATGCTTCCTCTTGGAGGTCTCAGAAAACACTCAGCTATCCACAGGCATGGCATAGCTGTTTTATTTGGAAGAACCCCTGCAAATGCCGATCTCTCACCGCAAGCCAATGCTGAGGGTTCTGGTTTAGCACAGGGGACATAATTTTGGAGCGCCTCCACCCATCTTCTAGAAGAAACATCTCCACTGGCGTGAGCTCCTGGCAGCTCCCAGCTCTGCTGGTATGGTAGCCTGGGTAGGCTGTGGTTTAGGGAGGAGCCGTTGGTAGTGCCTTGGCCCACTCTGCTCTTCTTCTGGGAGTTCTGTTTGCTCAGAACCAGACACAGCACTGCCAGTGGCCAAGGATAGGCCTGCTCAGTTCTGCAGTCAGAATGAGGGGCTGCACAACCCGCAAATCAAAGCCACATTTTCTAATATTAGCTTCATTGGTTCAAAAAGCTTTTAGTCTTAACAAAAAGTCTATCAGATGCCTTGTATCTTGTTTTACAACCTGGGGTTTATAAAGTCCTTGTTTGTCCTCACCTTACTCTGTCAGAGATTCAAAAAATACAAGATTAATGGCACCTAAAGTGGAATTATACCTGAGGTTTATCTTTGGTCACATACCTACTCATGTAAGTGCTCCTGTAAATACACACATACATAGGGTGCAAAACACAACAACTGAAAAGTCACAGACACATGGAAATTAAAACAAATTATACAAGTCATATTTAAGCTGTAAATATTTTGACATAGTTGTTTCATATTCATCTTCCTTAACACAAAACTTCACAAGCATGACCAATATCCTGCAATCCTGCCCTTCACTCATTTCCAGACATATGTTCTATTTCAAATACCTTTGGACCTTTGGGTAATTTTATATATTTATTTGTACACAAACTCTATTCTTGTTTGTCTTTTTTAAAATGATGTAAAAATTATGTGTATTTATGTTTCTCCGTATGTCCACATATGTACAAGTATTCACAGAGGTCAAAAGAGGTCATTGCCTCCCCTGGATCTAAAGATACAAGCTGTTGTGAGTCACTTGTCCTGGGTGCTGGGGACCTATTGGGTCCTCTGAAAAAAGCAGCAAGCTCTATTAACTGTGGAGCATCTCTCCAGCCTCCCTATTCTTGGTTCTTTTGTTGATTTGAGAATGGATCCCAGAGCTTCAGGTGTGCTAGGTGAGGCAAGTGTTCTATCTTTCTGCTCTAAGTGATATTGTTTGAAAAGATTTTGAAACATTTACAGGGGATCTCATACCTCTCATTTAATAGACAGTTTTATAAACTCAATATCAATGTGGATAAAAGTTTACATGGTCATGATACTCCACACCTAATCCTCGGCTCCATGACTGAGGAGGAGTTTCTTCACCCACCACGCAGACAGGGTGGCAGAAACTCTGTGAACAGACCACCATCCCGAGCTTCAGGAGTATCCCTAAGGAGATACCCAGAGAAAGAATGACTGCAGTATAGTGCGTATTCCCCCTGAAACTCACCAAGTGCTGCCTGGCTGCTCTTCAAGGTGACTGAATCAAATCCCAAGGCTTCCTAAAGCTGTCTCAGTGCCTAGGGGGACTGTCAGTTCTAAAACCCAAGCTCACTGTTGCCTCAGTGGTTGAAGTCCTCTGGGGTTGGGTACAGGGCCTAGCAGCCAGGCCAGGGACTAGTTGGGATGGTGTGGGCCTAGAAAAGGGTCATGAGGGCCAGAATTTAGGGACAAATATTTAAAAAAATATTTTTTTTTCATTGGATTTGATCATATTTGTGTGAGTGTTTTGTCTACATATATGTAGCATGTGCATGGTGTCCATGGAGGACTGAAGTGGGGATCAGAATCCTTGGAGTTGGGGTTAAGTATGGTTGTGAACGACCACACATGTTCTGAGAATGAAACCTGGGTCCTCTGTAAGAGCAACAAGTACTCCTAACTCCCAAATCATATCTCCAGCCCATGAGGTGAGAGTGGGTTTTGAGTTCCCCAAGACCCTATTTTGAGCTCGTTCTCTCTGCTTCCTGCGTGCAGTTTGTGATGAGGTGAGCTCTCACCTGTCTCTATTGCCATAACTTTGCTGTGTGGTTATGAACTCTCACTCCTGGAACTGTTAAAGGCTTTTTTATAAGTTGCCTGGGTCGTGGTGTTTTATTGAAGCATTAAAATATAACTAAGGAGCCGGGCGGTGGTGGCTCACGCCTTTAATCCCAGCACTCGGGAGGCAGAGGCAGGCGGATCTCTCGGAGTTCTAGGCCAGCCTGGTCTACAAGAGCTAGTGCCAGGACAGGCTCCAAAGCTACAGAGAAACCCTGTCTCGAAAAACTAAAAAAAAAAAAAGAAAAAAGAAAAATATAACTAAGGAAAAACAAAAACAAATAAACAAAAAAGAACAAAAACAACAACAACAACAACAACAAAAAACCAAACACAGCCTGGAGAGATGGCTTAGTGGTTAGGAACATTGACTACTCATCCAAAGGACTTGGGTTCAATTCTGAGCACCCACATGGCAACTTACAACTGTCTGTAACTCCAGTTCCAGGGGACCCAACACCCTCACACAGACATACATGCAGGCAAAACATTAATGCTCATAAAAAAAAAGTAACGAAGACATCAAATTCTTACTGAATTTGAGGCCTGACCCACAAGAGAAAAACAATACCAGGTACTATAAACATCTTCAAAATCCACAGTCATAGGTCCTAGGTGGGTGGGAATGGAATAATATTGTTTAGCTAAATTGATAGCATCAAACTGTCTTCTAAATATCATACCTATAGAAAAACACTAGACTCATTTTCAGTATGAGAAGCCTCCCTTTCCTGAGACTAACAGTCAATTCAGACACCCATGTCTCTACAAGATGCTGAGAACACATGACAAGTGATGCGTGAGTGCTCGGTCCTAAACAAGACATTTATGTCATCCCCTCTAAGGCTCAGGAATGCTGCAGAAGAGATGGAAAGAATGTTTACTGCACAAAAATAGACCTGTCAGCAGTACGGCTTGGGTGGGGAAGGGTTTCGGGAGGCCCTATCTCATGCTCTGAGCTATTTGCTGCTGATATATTCAAGGGCAAAGGGAGTCACTGCCTGCAGTTTGGTCATACCAATGGCTCTGGTTAAACTAAATGGGTCACAGAACAAAAAGTCATGAATCTGGGAGGAGGGGAATTGACAGGGAGGGAAGGAGATGAGGGGGGATAATCAGAATAAGTCATATGCATGTATGAAATTGTCAAAGAACAAAATTAATTAAAAGTAAATCATTGTCCATTCTCTCTGTTCAGACTAGTGGCACGTTTAAAGATTTTATTTATTTTATTTTAACTTTATCTGAGGCAGGTGCAATGTGTCCCAAGCTGGTTTTGAACTCACTATGTATTGGACGATTACTTAATAAGTCATTTCTGATTCTCTAACTCTGCCCCGTGAGTGCTGGAATTACAGCTGTGTGCTACCGTTCTTTTGTCTGCTGCTGGGGATGAACAAAGGTCTTTGTGCATGCTAGGTATCTCTACCAACGGAACTACATCTCCAGTCTCAGAGATTTTTTTTTAAATTAGTATTTTTAGTAGCACGCAAAATGATGGAACTCATTGTGATATTTTTACACACACACACACACACACACACCCTTACTTATATTCTCGCAGCAAAGCCCCTGTCCTGTGTTTTACAATCTTTTTTTGCCCCCCTTTCTGCATTGATTTCTGAGCGTTAGGTGCAGTTGTCTTGTAGATGTATCAGCTGGGGATGGACACCACACAGCAGACACTTGTACTCTGCATTTTGATCACTTGTGGTTTTCTTAAAGATATTTAAATCTGGATTTTGCACATATGAGAAAAAGTGGCTATTATTTGACTTTCAGAGTCTGGCCTGTTTTCCTTAACACAATGTCCTCAGATTGTCCACAGTTGCATCAGATTTCCAATAAGGGGGGGGGGGTGTTTCTCATTTCTTGTTTACTTAGACAAAAAGACAAAAAAAAAAAAAAAAAACCTTTCCAGGGTCTTTCTCCCCACTGGCATGTAGAACAGGTCCACCCTAACCTCCCTTCTGGTTTGCCTTCTTGAATTCCTGTTTCTCCTTGGCTGCTGGGTGCTGGGGATTTCTCTGTCTTCTGAGTTTTAGGTTCACATTCCATTCCCATCTTGCCCTTTGAGGTGTTGGATAGATTCTATGGATGCTTCATGCTTGGCATTGTCTTGTTCTGTCTCTCTGTGGACTCTGAGAATGCTGAGGTTTTCTCTTCACAATATGTTTTATAAATATTTAAAGTAGTTGACTGAATTAATATTTAAGTTAGAACTATATTAAAAAGTGAAATTCTACTGATTTGTTTTTCAACTTCTTTTTCCATGAAATCCTCGATACCTGTAAAATATGGTTGTCAATTCTATGTGCTGGTGTAGGCCTCGAGTCCCTGCTAGTGACTGCTCTGGTCTGAGATCCCAGGCCTGCTATGAATAGACAGACTGTAGTTAGAAGTTTCCTTTGGTCTCAGAAGTTGTTCCCCATTGCTTATGTCAAGTTCTCCTCCTAGGGTAGCTGTGGCCGATACACTTGATAGGTGCTGGTTTGTAGGTTGGGTGAGGGCAGGAAGAAAAAATGTACTAAGAAGCAAGAAGAATTCTACAGTTTGTAGAAAACAGAACCCTCTTGAGTCTGTCTGTTGTCTGGTTACATTTGTTTCCTTCGTGTTCAAGGGCGTCACCTGGGGATTTCTCCCTGACATGATGTTAAGGGTCCTGACCCTCTCACAGCCTCTTGCTGTGATGCTATGGGGTGAATTCGGCTTGACTCTCTACTTCAGCTAAGGCATTAATGTATATAACAGACAGCTTCCAAACGTACCCATTTTAAAAAACATAACAAAACATAAAACTTCCCATGCCTTACATTGTTAATGAGTGAGCTAAGCATTTCAGGCCAACTCAGCTGAGGAGGTAGAGTGTGTAATGGTAAAAATAAAACACGGCAGGTCCTCGAGCGGCGGCAGGGATAGTGGGCCACGGGGGCAGTGGGTCCCAGGCAGAGAGCTGCATAGGGGTAAGGAATCTTGATGGGTCAGCTGGTCCCACGAGGAGCTGTTGCAGGTGAGAGACAGAGATTGATAGATATGCCATGCTGAGTGACATTGGATATTTATTTAGTAGGAATAAAGAGAAGGAAGAGAAGGGATGGGGAAAGAAGTATCATATACAAGGTTTATGTCAGTGTTTCTCTTAATTGTAGAAATTGCTATCATGTGTTGCTGAGGACCCGTAGAACTATAACAAAATACCTGTTTTCCTGAGCACATCAAGTAGAACAGGAGGGACTCCTGCATATGGTCCTACAAAGACTTTAAAACTATTTTTAATATGTTTGTGTCTGTGTGTGTGCGTGCATACAAATGCCTACAGGTGTTGGAGTCCCCTGGAGCTGGAGCTGCAGATAGTTGTTAACTGCCTAACGTGGTGTTAGGACTTGAACTATGGTTCTCTGGGAGAGTAGTAAGTGCTCTCAGCTGTTGAGCAATCTCTCTAGTCTGACTTTATTCTTCAAGTGAAAAAAAAATCCAGTTTGAAGTCAGCACATTCCATAGGTCCCAAGACATATACAAAACTTGAACGACTCCAGATTCCTGGGCACACAGTGTTTCACGCAAGGGCAAGGACCAGTGGATGCCTTATCAGCAGTTCCTTCTGAGAAGGTGGTGCGGGATTAAGTTGGGTATGGAGACACGTACCTTTAATCCCAGAATTTGGGAAGCAGAGTCAGGTGGATCCCTGTAAATTTGAGACCAGCGTGGTTTATACAATGAGTACCAGGGCAGCCAAGGTTACATAGTAAGAGCCTTTCACAAAAACAAAACAAAACAAACAAAAAAAGAAAAGTTCTGGGTTGAGTGACTGCTAAAACCTGTTTGAACTTTTTTGGTATATTTTTGCAAACATAAATACAATACATATCATGTGCTTAAGTGAAATTCATATTCAAACTAAAGAAAAGGAAGAACTTGGTTCAATTCTCTGGCTCTGGTTTCAGCCTTTCCTTTAACTGGAGATTGCATTATGCCTGAGCATGGAGATACATGCTTGCAGTTACACGCATGTCTTGTAAGAGTTTTCAGAGGTCAGCAAAGTAGATCCTAGTAAGGGTAGGTTTCTGGGATTTACACTGGTAAAAACACAACATTTAGTCCGGCCAGTGAGAGACCCAGAAGGCCAGCCAGTAGAATTCAAATGTGTTCAGCATCAGCGTCCTGTCTGCTAACACCATGCCAAATAGTGCGGTACCCTTCCCCCCCAAATAGTTTTAATACAGCTTGAATTGGTCATCAACCTCCCTTTTTTTTTTTTTTTTTTTTTTTGAAAAACCTAGATTCTCCTGGGCTGTAATTTTGAGGTTAACACAAATGCATATAAAATCATTGCTCCTGTTCATTCCAGTCTGAATCTTTCTTTATCTTTCAAAAATTTCAATCTGGGAACTGACTGACAGTTTAATTATTATCTTTACGTTTGTACCAACATATCGTGGTTCTGTGGGAAGGGGATAATGCCAGGCAAAATACCCAAGCTATCTCTTTGCTGTGTCCACGTCATTTACAGAAGGCAAGAAGGGCTTCATTATTGAAGCCAAAATAGACACAGGCATGGGCAGAAAAACTTTAGCAGAACTGTGCACGTCAGAAAGCCCTAATGCTACTGACAACAACACAGTGATCTTGTCTTTACGGTGCTGGGCGTCTGCGTCATGTTAGTGTGCTTATATACACCATATTACTATGTCGATATTTCAAGGGGAAAATCTGAAACTACTGTGCCAAATTTAATGTCAAAGCTCTTGAAGCCCGAACTTTCATGCACACGCTGCAGGTTTAAAGTCTTTGTGCTCTCCTTTTCCACTGTTTATATATATATATATATTTTTATTATTTGAGGTTTGTATACATGTCTGTGGTGATTTGGATGAATATGGCCCCCATAGGCTCACAGATTTGAATGCTTGGTCACTAGGGAGCGGCACTCACTACTTGACAGGGATTAGGAGGCCTTGCTGGAGTAGCCGAGGCCTTGTTGGAGGAAGTGAGTCACTGGGTGTGGACTTTGGGGCTTCAAACGCTCAAGCCAGGCCCAGTTTCTCACTCTTCCTGGGGCCTGCTGATCTGGGTGTGGAACTCTCCACTATCTCTTCAGCACCGTGTCTGCCTATTTTTTTTTTTTTTTTTTTTTTTTTTTTTCAGTTTGATGGAATAAGGATTTTGGAAGTATATAATTTTCATTTTCTGGATTTCACTTGTATCTGTTGTAATATCTTCTTTCCTGTCTCTAATTTTTTATTTTAATCTTTTCTTTCTTTTCACTAATTAGTCTAAGAATTGGACAATCCTGTTACTATTTACAAAGAATCAAACTCTTTTGCTTCATTGTTTTTAATTTCTGTTTCACTATTTTGTGCTCTGATCATGATTACATCTTTTGGGAGGGCGTTGTTAGAATAGCAACTTCTCTTTGTTTCCTGGCCCCTTGTCCTGGAATACCTTTGCTCATCTTTTCACCCTAAGGTCATTTCCATCTTTGGAGATGAGGTATGGTTTTTGTTTGAGCCAATAAAGTGACGGATCTTGTTTTTTAAATTTATTTTGCTAGTTTGTACCTTTTGGCTGGTGAGTTAGACCATTGATGTTCAGTTATTACTGAAAGGCATGTACTGACACCTGATGTTTTGCTGATTTTTTTTTTTTTTTCGAGACAGGGTTTCTTTGTGGCTTTGGAGCCTGTCCTGGCACTAGCTCTGTAGACCAGGCTGGTCTCGAACTCACAGAGATCCGCCTGCCTCTGCCTCCTGAGTGCTGGGATTAAAGGCGTGCGCCACCATCGCCCGGCTGTTTTGCTGATTTTATGGTGTTTCTTGGTCTTTGTTTAACCATGGTTCAGTCCTAACATAGTTATTTACTTTTCACTGTTACAACTTGGAGATGCTTCTTACTTTCTTCAGTCTGACATATTCCTTCATGATCCTCTGTTGGCCTGGATCAATGGTCATAAATCTCTTTAAATTTATCACGAAAAGTTTTTCTTTATCCTTCAGTCAGGACTGATAGTTTTGTTGATTATAGTCGCCTTGGCTGGGGTCTGTAATCTTTCGGAATTCATAGACCGTCTATCAAAACCTTTCTTGCTTTCAAAGAATCCATTGAAAAAAAATCAGCTGTTATTCTCACGGGCTTGATTTCATATGTGACTTACTCTTTCCTCTTGCTGCTTTTGATATTCTTTCTTTGTTCTGAACAGTTAGTGTTTTGACTATTTCATGACATGGGGCAGTTCTTTTTCTGGTCCTGTTTATTTGGTGCTCTTTTGTCCCTTGAAAGCATTTCTAATTTCTATTTGAAATCATTGTCTTGTGTTCCTTCTCTCAAGGAACATGACTTTTGGGGGAAATGTATTATCTGAGTTGTTTGTGTATTTGCAATAGTATTTAGGTGTCTGGATTTGGTCACTGGTAGTGTTTCTGGTATGGATATATGTCTCGTCTTTGTTGGGTGGGCATTTGGATCTCTGCTGTTACTGCAATTTGCCAGGTCTTGGACCAGCTGCTTAGTGCTTGGGGTTCAATCTTGGAGCCACTTAGTATTAACGTGTGCGTGGGGTATCAGGAGTGGTCCCAGCTCAGCTAGGGTTAGTTGCAGTCTCTGAGCACAGGAACAAACCTTCTGTAGAGCTGGTTCCAACTGCAGATTATCAGAAATCTGTGGAAGGTCATAGGGTTCTATAAGTGGTTCCCAAGGGGGAGGGGGAGGGTTATAGGGGTGGGAAATACTGTTTGCAGGAGATGCAAACTGAGGTATGAGCCTCATGTAGTAGCACTGTGGTGGTGGTAGCAACAGAAAACAAAGCATGTGTCCTGACAGACATCTAAGTAAGATCAAGAAAGAATCTCTCAAACTGCTTCACGTGTGTGTGTGTGTGTGTGTGTGTGTGTATACAATACTTTCTTTATACTGTCTGGCCAGTAAGAAACACTGGTTCTGAATTCTCTATACTCCTTTTGCCATCTTGCGTGCTGTATTGTTGACCCAGGTATTTATGCGTGAGAACTTTCAGTTCCTTCTAATCTCTTCACCTCCATTTACATCCTTCTGGGTTTGTTTAGCCGTGGCACACTGCTAATTAGCTCTGGGGGAAAGGGGGGGAGATTTCTATATGCCCTCTTAGGATTGTGCCAATAAAGAGAAACCCATATGTGGGGCTTTGTCTTTTATTTCCTTATATTTTTGGTTGCGATCCTAGCCTTTCATGGCTGAGCCATCCCTCCAGACTGTCTTTCATTTCCTGTAGCAAACAGTGTCCATCCTTTCAGGGAACCAGGCCTGTACTCACAGCTAGTGAGGAACTGACAGATTTGCAAGTTAGTTTTCCCCACTCCAAGGTAGTTCACAGAAGGCAATAGCTATGTGCACGTGATCCTCACTGAATAACTTCTTTCCATGATGGAAAAGGGCCATCTTTTCTGGTCTCTGGGGACTGAGTTCTATGGTCTATTAACACGTTTCTGGGTCTGATGAATTGTTATGTAGGTAAAGGAGCCTGCTACCGAGGTTGAGGACCAGAGTTCAATCCCTGGAATTCACATGGTGGAAGGAGATACACACACACACACACACACACACACACACACACACAAATAAATACAAGCAAAGCAAAACAAAAAACCTGTATCTGAGATGTCCTTAGGTTACATTTAAATTCTTTGAAAGCAGGATCTATTGGTTTGTTTACTTTGGCAGTTTTCAACTGGTTATTGTAACAAGAAATACAGCAGGCACTAAAACATTTTTTCATTGTAGACATTTCAAGTAGGAGCTGCCACAGTTCTGTTAAGTCTTGATACAGACTGGTCGACTACCCACAGTTGTGCAAAGACATTCTTACCTTGATCTGTCCCCAGAAAAAGTCGTGGTGACCTGTCTTGAAGCTGCTGTGTCTGCTGGAACTCCCTAGGGAGGTCAACCGTTGTGTACCTGAGATTTGTCCAGGGTAGACATACTTACTTTTTCTCAGATTTACCACCCCCCACGACATCAATAAATATGGAAATGAAGGCTTCAAATTCCACTTCTGATGAAACAATATGCTGTCTAAATTCAGTTAATTGTAAGGTACTTGGTGTTGAAAGACAAAGATATGCTAATCTTATTAAAATATGCCTGGTTCAATTTAGCTGTAAATTCTACTTACAGAGAGATTTCTGCTTCCTCCACTGTCAGTCAAAATGTCTGGAGTGAAAACCACCTACTCTGCAGGGTACAGACTGAATAATTTGGAAAGGTGAAAAGTTTAATTATGAGTCTATCTTCTGGGGAAAAGTAAAACAAGGCTGAATTCTTAATTTTTTTTTTGTTTGTTTAGATTAAACCCACCGACGGGCCTTTCCCACTGTTTACATTCGTGCTACTCCGACGGGAGGAAAAGCTTTTAGCGTGACTCTGTGTCACTTGAATTATACAAGCGAGGAAAGGAGCCCTGCCTGGAGTGCGGGTTCAGCACTGTTTACACAGACCAATCTCTAGTTTTCCAGACAAAGAAGATAGCTTTTATGATTTGTGGCCAAAGACTTCAGCCCTGGGCTTTCCCCTCATGTTTTTTTGTGCAGCTTTTTCTGTGTTCACGAGTGTGTATGTCATGTATGTACTTTCATTACATAGAATCCAGAGTAAGACAATAATATAGTTCAAATAAAGCTTTTTATTTCTATTCCCATCGAGAAAACAAAACTTCTTTTTTTTTATAAAGGTCAATTTCTATTTTTAGTTGTGTGTGTGTGTGCTTGTGTGTGTTTTTGTGTGCATGTGTGTGCACACACACGAGTGCAATGCTCACAAAATCAGAAAAGGGTGTTGGATCTGGAGTTATAAGTTGTTGTGTGCTGGGAGCAAAATTCAGGTTCTCTGAAAGAGTGGTATGTGCCCTTAACTGCTGAACCATATTTTCAGAATCCTCCCCACCACCCCCATCACCAAATCTATTTTTATAGAACATTTGTATGCAGTCAAACATAACACTCATAAAGTTTGGGTACATATAACTGTTTATGTATGTATAAAGTATCATGCACAACCCATATACTCAGAGATGAACTGATTGTGTTAATCTCGTATCATGAGATTCCAGAAGCCACTTAACTATCCACACAGGCAGTTCATAGGAAACCAGCTATTCATTAGCAAAAATATGACCTTCCACAATGCATGTTTTAATAATCATTGTTTATTCAATTACTATATGGTGACAGTCTTCTTGCTTTATCATATATCCTCTCTGTAATGGCATTTAGTTTTGAAACACACTCAACTTATTGAACAAGGACCATAACTGCTGAGCATTTATCTTCCTTTCTTTTTGTTGTTCGTTGTGTTCTCAAAATGATTGTGTTAATGTGTTTTAAAGACATGTGCAAATCTCATCAGTGTAATGCTTATTATATGATAGTAAATATATTGGGAATAAAGCTATAGTTTTTGGCCATTTTGTTGTCTTAAAGCGGTATTATTGATCAGTTCAAAATACAACTATGTGGGCAGATGATTCAATGGGCAAAGCGTTTGCTGTGTAAGCACCAAGGACCCGAGTTTGGATCTTTAGCACCCTTGTAAAGTCAGATGTGTTAGTACACGGTTGTAATCCCAGAGCTCCTTTGGCAAGACAGGAGGCAGGTACAGGAGACTCCCCAGAAGCCTGTGATTTATGGAGAGATGAACAACAAACAGATCCTATCTCAAGCAAGGTGGAAGGCGAGAAATGGTATCTGAAATCGACCTTGTATGCATTCTGTGGAACACACCAATGCCACACTCTCACATGGACAACCATACATACATGTGTGCATGTGCACGCATGCATGCATGTGCATGCACACACACAGGGATATATTAAAATAATTTAAAATTTTAAATAATTTAGAATATTAAAAAATTTAAGATAGTGTTTAACTATGTACATAGATTGCCGAGAAACCGGACCCTGATAATGAAGGATTAAGTGACAGAATACATTCCCAATCCCTTTCTGAAACAAACAAAACAGATACTTTGCCGTGTGCTCATCCAAAGTCACTTCAAAGTCAATACGCAGGGAAAACACTAAGTTATTATTATTATTATTCTGTGTCACGGGCAAGTGCTGAAACCTGGCATTTGGGCAGGCACAAATGGTCTCCTCTTGAAAGAATAAAAACTTACGTACCTAATGTACTCATGGGTTTATATGCTTTCCAATCCAACTTATTCACATATTTATGGCTATATCTCTTTATGAATGTGAGTGTGCAATGGGTATCTGCTGAATGTCAGTGGTGAAAACAGTATAACACATTTACTGCTTTGTATTTGCAGCCTTAAATATTTACACATTTATAACATTCAGGGAATACCTGCAGTGTTAGAGTTAGGATAAACTGATTAAACTGATTCCATAAGTGACCCCAGCATTACCTTTCCCTGTCTGCAAGACCTTGGCACAGTGGCCTAGCAGCTACTCAAGCAAAAGATCTGCCCACGATCGCCCCATCTTCAAATCTGGTCTGGGTTTTGGACTTGCTCTGGCCAGCAGAGGTAGAGTTGACAGGAGCCACCCCTGGACTGAGCCAGGGAAGGCTGTTTTGGTCTTCCTGGGCTCCTATGGCCCTCAGTTAGGTTGTGGAGGAGGAGAACCTCCACCTGGCTAAGATCATCTCAGGTAACAAGGCACCACCAGCCAGCATACCCAGAATATCCCTGAGAGCAGGCCAGGCAGCAGAGTGTTTAAAGGAGAGGCAGGCTTGTGCCTAAAATGCAATGCCTGTTTTAGACACCTGGGTTTTGTGGTTGTATGGTTGTGGTCATGACTCTAACATTGAACTACACACCTGCCATAGTTGATCACTATGCAGTAGTGTAACTGAAGCACATCTGTACACAGGTAAGGTGATGTCATACTTATCATGGATAAAGGAACAAAGCACAGAAGTTGGAATGCAGTCCTACTAGTAGGCCACAAGATCCCGATGCCCACAACGATAACACTAAATAGCAGCCATGACAAGATTTCAGTGGATTCCAATTCTCACGGAGACGCTGAAACAGGTGATGGCTGACGAACAGGATAAAAAGAATCAGTAGAAACCAGTAAGAATAAAAATAGAAAAACGCGTCAATATTATTATAGTTATTTAAAGAGCAAAAATGCAGAATTATTTTCTTTTTCTTTGGATTTTAGGATTGTCATACTTTTAAAGTTTTAATTGTTTATTTACTTATTCATTTTCTCTCCCCCCTCTTCTCTCTCTCTCTCTCTCTCTCTCTCTCTCTCTCTCTCTCTCTCTCTCGTGTGTGTGTGTGCATACTCCTGTGTGACTTCATGTGCACTATGTGTCCATAAAGGCCAGAAGAGGGTAGCAGATCTCTTGAAACTCAGCTACAGGCAGTTTAGAGCCATTATGTGAGTGCTGAGAACTGAACTCAGGTCCTCTGCAGAGTAGTAGGCACACGTAACTACCGAGTTATCTGTACAACACCCATGGGCTCATCCTTTTAAAAGTGAGTTAGTTAATTATTTCCTATGACTTACCAAATCAATGATACTCATTTCAGTAGAAGCAGGAATTACTATGTTGTTCCTTTATGCATACTCTGTATCTTGATCATACATACCTCCAATTCCCTCCTCCTACTTCTTCTAGGTCTTCCCTAACATATCCCCATCCTCCGTATAGTTTGACTTATCCATTATGATACCAGACGACATCTTGGTTATGCCAAGTGGGCAGTTTATGAAAGAGAAATGGCTACATATGTCTGAATCTTGGTTTTTGCATGAACGTCAGCTTCTGCTTCTCTTGGGTAAATGCTGAGGTGTGTGACTGGGTAGTTTTGTAGGACATTGCCGGGCTGTTTTTCCGGAGGGCTATGTTATTTTGCACCTCCCCCGGCAGTGGTTGGGAGTTTACCTTGCTCTGCATCCACCCCGCACCAGCATCTGGTGCTGACTGCGGTACTCACTGTGTGAGTGAGCCTGTCCCATCACCGTTTGCTATTCCTGACAGGTGTGCGGCTGAACCTCCTCCTCTGTGCCTGGAGTGCACCTTCGTTGTGAGTAATCTGGTCATGCTTTTGTTTCCTTTTAATTTGGGCTACCCCTTTTCTCGTTGAGTTTCAAGAATTCTCTGCATATCTTGGATGAATGTCCTTTATCACACGTGCCTTTTACAAATATTTTCTCCCACGGTGTTGATTACCTCATTCTCTAGATGTTGCCTCGGGTGGAGGGGGTCCGTAGGGCAGCTTATCAAGTCTTTCTTTTACGGTTGTACCTTTAGTGATTGTGATGACTCACCCTGTCAGCTCGACAGGATTTCCAACCACCGAGGAGGCACACAGCTCTGCGTATTTCTGAGAGGGTGTTTCAGAAAGGTTTAAGTGAGGTGGGAAGACTCACCACAATGGGAGAGACACCATCCCATGGGCTAGCGGTTCTGAACAAAATGTAAATGAGAACTTGAGCTGAGCAGCATTATCCCTTTGGTTTTCCTTTTATTATTATTATTGTTGTTGTTGTTGTTATTTGGCTTTTCGAGACAGGGTTTCTGTGTGTAACAGTCCTAGCTGTCCTGGAACTCACTGTGTAGACCATGTTGGCCTTGAACTCACAGAGTTCCACCTGTCTCTGCCTCGCCTCTCAAGTGCTAGGATTAAAGGTGTGTGCCACTACCACCTGGCTTCATTTTGTTTCCTGACTGCTGGTGTACTGTGGTCAACTGCCTCAAAGCGTACTGCCACTGTGGACTGTATGCTCAAACTGTGAGTAAAAGGAAACACCTCCACAAGTTGCTTGACTTCCCCCAGAAATTCCACTATAGTAAGATAAGCTAACTGATACAATGTTGCTTCTTAAATCATCTCCATAATTAATGTTTCTAAGGTTGATGCCTATCTTCTTTTTGTGTCTGGTAACAGACTTCTGTAACTGTTTACAATGAAGCAGGATGGAGTGGATTGGCAAGAGATGTGCAATTAGGTAATTGAAACCTGGAGAGTTTGGTTGCTGACTAGCCTATGACTGGCAGCTGTGATGTGGTTTGGTATGCTGATCTGGAGGGAATGTGCTATATGTTCCCTAGAAGGAGAACTGCTGATCTTACTGGGAAGGAACTTCAAGGAGCTTAAAGTGTTGAATCTTTACAGCCCCCGCCCCATTTCACAAATAACACAAGTACAGGAATGTATAGCAGAGGAATTAGTAGGTTCTGATAGGTTCTTGGAGCCTTGTTTCCATCCCTTCAGGACACCTACTTCTGGCTATGCGTGTTCCTCTTGGGACATTCTCTGCCAGTCACCCTGAAATTATTATTGATGTGTACTAATGCATCATAAATATTCTAGACCAGCTTTTCTTCTGGTGATAAACTGTATGCTTTGAGTTAGTGTGTGCAGGTAACAAGCTCTGGAAAACAGGGTTTCTACTATTCCATTGTTTCTTTTACTGACTAACCACAATGTATTTTGTCACTTGCTTATTGATGGATGTATGTGTGGTATATGACTTTTGACTTCCAGAAACAATGGTAGAAAGAATATCTGTGTACACTCAGAGCGTTGTTTCCTCAGGGAAAAAACTCTCTAAGTGGAACTGCTGGCTTAAACATTCTGTGCATTTTCAGAATTATTGGAACTTACAAAGTTACAAATTACCCTCTACCGCAGTGATTTTTTAACCTGGGGGTCGTGACCCCTTTGGGGGTGGTCAAAGGACTCCCTTTCACAGGAGTGGCCTTTGACTGTAGAAAAACACAGATATTTACATTATTATCCACAACAGTAGCAAAATTTCAACTATGAGGTAGCAATGAAAATAATTTTATGGTTGAGGGTCACCACAACATGAGGAACTGTATTAAAAGATTGCAGCATTAGGAAGCTTGTGAACCATTGCTCTAAAGGCTTACACCAGTCCCATGTACCTGCTTGTTGGTCAACTTGGCTATTATCTGTCTGCTTAAATCAACATGATATAAAATAAACTTACTTTTAAGCTTTATTTGTGTCCTAGCACTATATTATAGAAATTTAAAATAATAATAATACAGTGGAGGATTTCTGGTATTCTTGTTTTAATAAAAATATTGGGATTTGTCATTAGGTATTTTCCTCCCCAGTTCTTCACAAGTGTTGTGATATTTGTCTCTTTTTCTTCTTTAATGAAGCTTTAAAAAGTAAAGTTGGTTGACATTTTGCGTGCACGTGCTAGAATTTGTGTATGTGGGAGGCAGTGGTCAGAGGCCATCCTCAGTGTCATTACCCCAGAGCTGTCCACTTTGGTCTTTTGAGAGAGGGTCTCTCACTGCCCTGAGCCTTGCCGATCCAGCTAGGCTGACTAGCGTGTGAACTCTAAGGGATTCACCAGGCCTGTTTCACCTAGCTGGGATTTCAAGCACATGCCCCCTAACTTGACAATTTATGTGAATTCTGCAGACCTAACATAGGTCTTTGCGCTTCCAGGGCAAGGGCTCCATTGACTGAGCCATCTCCATAGCCCTCAATTGACTTTTTAAAGTTCTCAGATGAGTGTTCCTGTTAGGCTGTCACCTCTCTGTGAGTGCCTGCAGCTAATGAGTCTCCTTGAAAGTGACACTTAGCAGAGCTTAACCCGCTGATGATGTAGGTGACATTCCTGTGGTTATAAAACTGAAGATTCTGATGGTGCTGACAAGATGCTGAATATCTGGATGAAGACTGAAGATTCATGGTAACAATCTGTACACCACCCGAAAGCATCCCTTTTCCAAAAATTCCCTTTCTTCTTTTGGTATCTGCTGGTCTCTAACTGCTGCACTTTTCTATGTGCTTGGCAGGAAAGAATATATATGATTTAGGTTTTGCTGAAATGTCTTTAGATTGCAAGCTTAATTGGAGTGATTGCTTCTTGCTCAGACTGAGTATTTAACATTGCACTTTGAGAGATAATTGAGGTGGGCTAGCACCCCAGCCTATAGGTGGATTTCTTAACAGAGTTCTAACATTGCTTACCCATGAGCTGTGAAAAACAGCTGAATGTATAAAGGTACCAGATTCTGCAGGGGTCTGTGGGTCACATTGTCCAAGAGATGTACTGCATGTGTGTGCGTGTGTGTGTGTGTGTGCGTGTGTGTGTGTGTGTGTGTAGGGTCTGTTCTACTCTTCTGTGTGAGTTACTGTTGACAGAAGTTTCTGTCCCGCCTGGTCCCGCAGTCGTTCAGTCCCAAAGAAATATACAGAGGTCTACATCAATTATAAACCGATTGACTTAGTAGCTCAGGCTTCTTATTAATTCTTATAACTTTTATTAGCCCACAATTCTCGTTTGTATTAGCCACGTGGCTTGGTACCTTTTTTGGTGAGGCAGTCACAGCTTGCTTCCTCTGTATCTGCGTCATGACTGCAGACTGAAACTTCCTTCTTCCCAGAATTCTCATGCCCCGCCTCTACTTCTTGCCTGGCTATTGGCCAAACAGTGTTTATTTAAAATACAAGTGACAGGGTACAGACCATGGTCCCACAGCAAGTTTCTTTGAGTTCTCTGTAGCCACAGCACCATGTTCGTCCAGGTCACGCATATTTTAAAGGCAAGCTAACACTACCTGTAGTGTCCACAGGGAGCTGGAGCCAGGCTTCCATCAGATCCCAGAATCCGTGATGGGCAAGGTCCTTACAAGGTGACACAGCATTTGTGTTTAATTTGTGTGCATCTTTTCTCTCTCTCTCCCTTTCTTTCTTTCTTTCTTTCTTTCTTTCTTTCTTTCTTTCTTTCTTTCTTTCTTTCTTTTCTCTTTCTTTCTTTCTTTCCTTCTTTTTTTCTTGATTTTTATTGAGCTCTACATTTTTCTCTGCTCCCCTCCCTGTCCCTCCCCTCCCCCTTTCAATCCCCCCCCCCCAAGGTCCCCATGCTCCCAATTTACCCAGGAGATCTTGTCTTTTTCTAATTCCCATGTAGATTACATCTATGTAAGTTTCTCTTAGTGTCCTCATTGTTGTCTAAGTTCTCTGGGATTGTGATTTGTAGGCTGGTTTTCTTTGCTTTATGTTTAAAAACCACCTATGAGTGAGTACATATGATAACTGTCTTTCTGTGTCTGGGTTACCTCACTCAAAATAATGTTTTATAGCTCCATCTACTTTCCTGCAAAATTCAAGCTTGTCGTTATTTTTTTCTGCTGGTTAGTACTCCATTGTGTAAGTGTACCATATTTTTCTTATCCATTCTTCGATTGAGGGGCATTTAGGTTGTTTCCAGGTTCTGGCTGTGACAAATAAAGCTGCTATGAACATAGTTGAGCACATGTCCTTGTGGCACGATTGAGCCTCTTTTCAATGCCTTCAATCACCTTGGAGTACTCATGAAACCCAATACCACATAAATATTATATCAGTAGTTGTTGCACTATTTGGGGGATGTGGGTTATTGTTGTTTTTTACTTGTTTTTGAGGCACGGTCTCATGTAGACTAGGCTGGCCTTAAAGTTGTCCTGTAGTAGAGAAGGGTAAAGTTGACCTTGAACTTCTCCTCCTCTAGTCTTTACTCTTTCCCAAGAGCTGGGATTGCAGTGTATGCTACTCCCAGCAAAATTCATCAGGCTGAGTTTGACTCACGTGCTGTCAAGCCCTGCATTTGTTTGAGAGAAGGTTTTGCTAATTATCTCGTACTGGCCTTGAATTTAAGATTATCTTGCTTCTGGCTTCTAAGCCAAGACACCTGGTGTTGTGAAGCGGTCTCTTGTTGGTTCCCAGCTGCCTGGCTAGCTTAGACCATTCCCCTACTCCTGGCCCAGGAAGTTGCATCTCTTCCCTGCGACTCAGCAGGCCAGATCCTTCCTTACCTATGTTTTCATCCCCTTTTCCCCTCACTCACTTGTTTGTGCCTTCTTTTATCCCTAAGATCTTTATTAAGCTCCCACAAGGCACATAAGACCACAACCAAGTGCCCTGCAGGTAGAGGGCTTTAGAGAGAAGGGATGAAATCATCTCATCTTTCCTCAAGGAATTTTTCGTCTAGACTGAAACCCAGGAACCTATTCACAGAAAAGCCCTTGCATCGGCTGATCAGGCGACCGGTGTTTTGGTACGAGTTGGTACAAGCAACATGTGCCTTCAGCATTAGAGGAAAGAAAAATTCCTTTTGGTGAGAGGAAGGGTCTGGCAGGTTTGGGAAAGAGCCAGACTTGAGGCATGGGGTCAAGCTGGCAACAGGGGAGGGAAAAGAATCCCTAAGGGAGGAAGGCGATAGAGTTGGTGGTCAGCCTGTAGGGATGGAATGACAGAGTCTTGGAGCTGAGGCAGAGCAGAGTGTGTTTAGAGGTGCCTGGCTATGGCTCAGTGGGGTCCCCATTTATATTCTATGGAAAGACGGTTTAATATTTAATATTATCGTATTATATTATGTTGCTTTATTTTGTTTTCAATACTTGGGATGTACTTGCAACCAGCCCCTACACATACCAAAGAAGTGCTCAGCCACACCTCGGTGGAGACAGCAACTTCCTCTCTTGCCTTCTGGGAAATATGAGGAAATACAGTACATGTACATACAATGACGTTTTCCTAAGACTCTGGGGAGTTCTTCCAGGTTAACAAATCTGGTGAAGAATTTTAGAAGAATTGCAAATTAAAGTACCCTGGAGAACTGGGCACAATAATACATGCCTGTAATCCCTGGGAGACTAAGGCAGAAGGATCCCAAGTTGAAAGCTAGCCTGGGCTACATAATGAGTTCCAGGCTAACCTTACTACAAAGTAAAATTTGATCTTAACACACACACACACACCACACACACACATGTGTGTGTGGTGTGTGTGTGTGTGTATGTGTGTATGCTCAATAATTGTCCTAGAGTTTTTGCCACACTCAAACGTTTAGAAGAAAATATTTTTTTTTTTTTCAATTCTAAAAAGGCTGGTGCAGGAAAAATTCCACCTTTTGCCTCGGTGCCTAAGCAAAGAACAACACCCTTTTGGCCATTTGCAATTCTACAAATGTGACACATTCTGACAAATGTGGCTTTGGTTCTGATGTGCATCAGTCTCCATGGTGAAGAAACATCTGTATTATCTGTATTGACTGCAGCTGGACAAACCCATTTCCCGGCGATGACCAGAAAGAAACCTGCTTCTGGGTGGTTCCCCCTTGGAAAGAGGCAGCTGGTTATTGGCTTCCTGTGGTGGGTGCAGCAGTGGGGTTGTGTCCATTCTGCTTCCAGAGTCCCCAGTCCATCTGCAGAATACTTTCCCCTGCATCCATTCCTGTTTCTGGGTGAAGTCTGAGTTCACGAGTGAGTTCTCGGACAGTCCATTCCTCTTCTTCTGTTACCTTTACCTCCGTGGGCCTAATTATAAACCAGCTTCATACAAATACAAAAAAAGATTAAACATAAACCGTTCTGCTTCCTGTGAATGGCTGGCTTTTCTTTTCTCCTCAAAAGTTCTAATTCACTTGGAGTGCTAGCAGTTGGCTGGGTCTGAGGTTTCTGGGAGCTGTAATTGTGTCTCATTAATTCTTACAGTACTGTAGGGTAACTATAAGGAACATGCAATTAGTGGCTTGGTCAATGAACAGAGCAGTTAATCAGCAGACAAAGGCCAAGGCTTGGGACCCATTAGGCTGAAGGGAAGTGTTAGGGCCTTCTCAGCCTTCAGGAATGTGCTTGGATGTGCTTGCCTGTTGGATCTGCTCAGTAGACTAAGTTTGTCTTTTTGCTAAACAGCTCTTTTTACCCTCCTCCTCCTTTTCCCTCTCCTCCTCCCATTCTTCTTCCTCCTCTTCTTTTTAAATTGGAGTGCTATGTGTTTATTCAAACACTCAAGAGATTCCTGAAGGACCTGCAATAGTACACCACACATTTCTTGCACACTAGCTGGCCAAGGTCTTTACCCCACTGTGCAAATAAAGCCCAATACACACAGGACAAGAAAGCAGGAACAAGCCAAAAACCAACCCCCCCTCAACAATACAAGGAAGAAAAGCACAGCACTGATTTACTGAGGCGAATTCTAGATAAAGGTCCTTAGCTGACCCTTCTGTCACCAGAGACTGTGGAGACCAATAACATTTAAATAAGCCTTTGTGCTGCCCCACACTCCAAATTCATCTCCACTGAGTGGACCTTTCTACTTCTGAATGGAGGTGCTTTAAGCACATGCAAATGTATGCAGATAAGCATACGAATTTTAAAATGTTGCAAGCCTTAAAGCTACAAGTAACCTCAATTGTGCCATTGCTGTGAGAAAGTCCAGTCCCATTACCTTGGAGCCGGGAATGCCGAAGTGGGCCCAGAAAAACAAGCTTGTTTTCTCTGGGCAAGGCAGACTGGAGCACCCTTGCCTAGGAGACTGGGCGAAGGTTTTAGGTCTTGTGGACGCAAACGTGGAGCAGTGATTATAAAAGAAAATGGATTTATCAATAATACATTGCCCTGGGGTAATTCTGAGCTTAAGCAAACAGTTCTTCAAATGGAATGACATCTTCACTCCTCGGTAAAGCACATATTTGGCATAAAGAAGGAATGATTACATTGGCTTTTAAAAAATGAAACAGGTTTAATAATTAACTTATTTCCCGAGTCAAGTGCAGGCCTGAAAATAAAGTTGGGCTTTTTCTTTCTTCCTCCAAACCTGCCTGCTGTCTTATCCTTTTGGGATTCACATTGGAAACAAAGAAATAGCCAGGAAAGGAATTCTCTTAGGTATTATAGTTAAGATTCAGCTGTATTTGAATAATTAGCCTCATTTGTTAAATATTTGAAACAATTTCTACTCTGAGGCAAAGTATAGCAGGGTGAAGAATGAGAGCCAAAAGTATTGTGTATCTTTTAGAAGACTTCCTATCAATTAGTAAGAACCAGTTAGTTTCTTCCATTTTCTTTCTGGCTTGTTTACACTTTTTCCTCTAAAGAATAATAACAAAAAGTATCCCCAAATTTCTCATTTCCTTGAGTGACATGCTATCCACTCTTTCAGAAACATGAAGCCTGGTTCTATAGCAGGCAGGGAAAAGTGTGTTGTTTACTGATCTCGATGCAGCATGGACTAGACTAGTTAGGCTTAGCCTAGGGAGCTAACTGAATTTGGGCCTTAGTTTCCCCTTCTATGAGGGGAGGATCTTTAATGTAGGTTCTTTTCTAACTTTCCTTTGAGCTGCCCTATGGAATGGTCTTTTGGACCTGTAGTGAAATTATTTCAGGTGTTAGTTAAATGTGGTGTTTATGGTATCATAGTCAACATTGATTTGTGGCAGTCTGTGGTTGTTTCTGAGAGTCTGCACACTTGTTGGTCTTTGTGCATGTGTGGGGGAGGGTCTGTACGCTTTACTTATGTGTGAAGGCCAGAGGTTGACACTCGGTGTCTTTCTGAGTTGCTCTCTACCTTGTTGCTTGAAACATTCTCTCACTGAATCTGGAGCTCATTCCACAGGCTATAAAGACTTTTCTTGTGAGCTCTGGGATCTGTATATTTCTGCCCATGGTGCTGGGATAACAGACATATGATGTGAGTGTTAGGGATATGAATTCAAGTCACCATACTTGCAAGGCAAGTCCTTTACCCCTGAAGCATTTTCTTAGCCCCTTAATCTTTGCAATGGTGAGGTATTTGCCTAAGTGTGTTCCTGGGGGGGGTGGTGTCTTTGGTAATCTATCTTGCTATGTGCTGCTATTGATGACATTGTAAGTGTTCTCCAAATATGTTCAAGGCTGGTTACTTAGCTCATAGGAAGAGATAAATATGATAAAATAATAGATAAATCATAACTGTGTGTTGAAATAAAATTATCCCCACTATTCTTATTTGCACAGGACCATTATTAAATAACTTGTCATTTGAATAAAAGCCCACAATGCCCAGTCACTGTCATGGCTGAGCCCCTACTGGACAGGTAATACATACATTGTGGACACTCTGGACAAATGGGCGATTCATATCCAGGTGGGATGGAGCACACAGTCTGAGGTGTCATCAGAATACTTGTGAAAGGTATGCAATTAAAAACTTAACTCATTTCTGGAAGTTTTATTGGTTATTTTCAGATTGTGGTTGATCATAGGCAACTGGAACCTCAGAAACAAAAGCCCTGGATAAGACGGCTATTGACAAAAAAAAAAAAAAAAAAAAAAAAAAAAAGACCACGAGGAAGGAAGTGGGCACTGTTGTATCTGCAAGGAGTGACAGACAGGTGAAGGTCATTGGAGGACACATATCATGGTTTGGATCTGGGGAATCTGTACCTATGGCTGCGCTGGGAGGGAGGGGTAGAACTTCAGTGGTAACTCAGCTCCAGAGAAATAGGTTTTCGAGAGCTCAGCATCACAAGTGACACACAGTCTTGGGGCAGAGTAGGATCAGCCTGCCTCTCGCTCTGCCTCTTGTCCGCTTCCAATGGCATGTGAGGACTTTAGACTGGAATGTCCTGGGGTGTCAGTGATGGAGAGGGTCACATTTGCATCCTGTGGGTAGCTCCACCGCAGAGTATCTCTATGCTTGGTGTTGGGGGATATGCAGGGATGGACTTCCTCCTCTGCTGTCCTCCAAAGTGGCTTGTGACCTGTCCCTTCTGCTGGACCACTGGCATTTTTCCATACCAAATTTATGAGCTCAGGTCTTGCACTAGGGGCTGCGATTTGTACCAAAGACTCCTTACATTTTTCTTTTTGGTTCCTTGGACAAGGAGATGTGAAAAGAGATGTCCAGTTTTTAAAATGCACAGGTTAGGTTTCTTACTTCTTTACCTCTGTGGAGGTGAGTGGAAAGACATGCACGGTCTGATGACCCAAGGGCAGTGAGAATGTCACTTAGTGGCACCTGGATTGATTAGACCAGAGACTGATAAAATGCCAGGTGTTTTTTTTTCCCCTCTATAATCCTCACCCTGGCCTGTGATAGACTCATATTTAAACGTCATGTAGAAAGCAAGGCATATTAGTAACTTTTCTATTGCTGTGATAAAACTCTGAGAACAGAGCATAGAAGAAGGGTTCATTTTGACTTATGGTTCCAGAGGGAGAAGTGTCCATCCTGGCAAAGAAGCCGTCATTGCGGTGCCTAAGGTGAAAGCTGAGAGTTCATATCTTGAACGATAAGCAGGAAGCAGAAAGAGTGAGCTGAAAATGGTGCAAGTCTCTAAACTCTCAAAGCCTGCTTCTAGTGACATCCATTCTTCAGCCCCTTAGCCCCCCAAAATGGAACCATTAATTGGGGACCAAGTTTCCAAGTGCCTGAGATTATGAGGGACATTTCTTATTCAAACCATCCCACTTGGGATTGGTAATTGTGGCAGAACTTGGTTGAATCTCTAGGCCTCTTGGATGCCAAACCTTGCTTTTCCTGTGAAGTAGCTTTGTTTCAAGATCCAGAATGTTCTCCAGATTTGCTTTCCTGACTCCATGCTGGGTGAGCACCCTCCGAAAGCACAGGAGGTGCCTGTTCCTTTAAAAGAATTCTGCGAGATGGAGGCTCAGTTATGAATATGTGACCTCAGAGTTTCCCTAAGGTAGTCTGGGGGATCCTGTCACCTGAAGCTCCCAAGAAGAGACAGGACCTGGGGGCGGGGCTTACTCCTTTACTTGGTCACGTGGTCATGTACAGCTAAAGATGGATGTAGCTACGCATCTCAGAAATAATTCCATCATTCCACTGCCATGTTGTTGACCATGTCCACGTTTAGAAATTCATCATTTTTGGTTAAAAATCATCTCTAAATACCACTTGATAATAAGTGGTAGGAAACTGGCTGAAATGAAATTCCATTTTATAATAGCATTTGATAATATTAGCAAAACCTTGGGATCAAACAGAGAAGTAATAGAAGTTAGGCTACTGCCCAGCAAACAGAGCTCAATGAGTAAAAGGCAGGGCTGTGGGAAACAGGATGAGGTGGATGTGGAGTTGAGAGGGTGCCAGGCACAAGAAAGGGGCAAGTAGAAGGATGAAGGCAGGGTGACGTAGATAGATCTGTGTGCCTCGGTACACCTCTGCCCCCGTGCCTCGGACACCCCCGCACCCTCCCCCCCCCCGTGCCTCGGTACACCCCCGCCCGCTGTGCCTCGCTGCACGCTGCACGGAGCCGTTCTCTTCATCCCAGCTGAAGTCTTGCAGAGCTCTGTCCAGGACCTGCCTGCTGCAGCCACACTGCTTCCACAGGGTCAGGCTTTCCTCAGTTACTAAAACGTACAAGTTTCAGTTAAGACGATTGCAAACACAAGGAGACGAAAGGAAGGAGTATGATGAGATTTACTAAAAACAACAAAAATTGAGACTCCTTTCTCTGGAAAGCATGAAGCCTTGAGCACCTGAACTCAAATTCTGGGAGAAAAAAAAATTACAATGGGTTATTCAGAGAGCGTGAAATTTATGTGCACCTGAAGTGGAGAATTATTTAGCTTCCCATATTTCCTGTTTCTAAACACTCCTTTAAATTGAAAATGCTGGGAAAGCTGGGTTAAGTGACACTGCAAACTTCCTTCCATTTTATTTATGACCAAGGATGTCTGCATTACAGAACTGTTTGTTACAGAGACAGAGCAAATGCTAACGGACAAAAGGCACGCACCCCCAGAAATGAGGCAAAACAAACACGAAGGAACCAGGGAGTGCCCGAAAAGGCAGGGCATAGACATGTGGGACCAGCTGAGCCTGGGTCTTTGCAAAAAGGGTCCTACCATATTAGGTAGCACATCTTTGATGTTGATGGACACGATTAACATGGAGCAAGATGCTGTGTGCAGGAATGGGCTAGAATTTTCCAGCATGGGTTCCTGGGGTGGGGAGAGTACCTGATGGTGCCACAGGTACCTTCTTCCATTGCTGCTCCAGGTACCAAGTGTTCATCTGAAGTGCTTTCTCTTGGAAGACAGTGTAGGATGTAAGGTGTTGTGGAATAGTAGTTGAAGATGTGCTACATTTGTTTATGCTGGGGAAAATTTGTTTAATGATGCAAAGATGTGTTGCATTCTTTCATGTTGCATTTGTTTAACTCGGTAAAGCTGTGTTACTTTGCCTGTCTAAAACACCCGACTAGTCTAATAAAGAACCGAACGGCCAAAAGCTAGCCAGGAGAGGGCTAGGCAGAGTGCCGGGCAGAGAGAATAAAGAGAAGAAAAAGAAAGAGGAGGAGCAAGAAAGGGAGAAGGAGAGGAGGATGCCACGGGCCAGCCACCCAGCCACACAATCATCCATGGAGTAAGAAGGGAAGAAAGATATATAGAATATAAAGAAAGATTTTAAAACCCAGAGGCAAAACGTGTTTGAAGAAAAACAGGATAATTTAAGTCAGAAAAGCTAGCTAGAAACAAGTCAGTCTAAGGCTGGGCATTCATAAGTAAGAATAAGTTTCCACAGGGTGGGCAGGGGACTGAATGAGGGTCTCCATGCTGCACATCAGAACAGTCTGAATAGCCATAGGCCTACCTTTCCAGTGAGTAAAGTCCTAGGCTGGTTATCACCTGGGGAACAAAACAGACTGGGTCTATTCTTCTGGCAGAAGGTCTTAGGGGTAAGGCTAGGAATGCAGTATTTGTTTTTTGCTTGACCAACCTGCAAGTAGGGGCTCCAGTTTAAAGCAAATTACAGTTTGTACTACAACCTTTGGAGCGCAGAGTGAGTGGAGCCCATCCTGGGTGTAGGTTTTCCTTCCCAGGCTCAGGCACAGCCTTCCCTCCTCGCTGAGGCTTCTGATGCAAACTCTTGCTTAGCCTGTGCTTGGTGAAATCCAGCTGTGCAAGTTTTATGAGGGATTGGATCTATAAATCCAAGGAGGGGCTGGGGACTTAAGGAACAGGAGTTCTAATGGAAAGGGGAAGGGAAACTCTGAGTTCTGTGTGCCTGAGTTCCATTTTAATGAGCGACTCTGAGAGACAAGCAAGCTGCAAAAACAATTTATTTTTTCAGATAATACCAGGAACTGCCTGGAAATACACGGAGAAGGAAAACACAGTAATTAATTTGTCACTGAAACCTGAGGGGTTCAGCTCCACTTATAGGTGATAATGAATGTTTTGCATGTAATTAGCAAGAATAATTAGCACGTTCCTGGTAACCAATGGATTGGCTGGTACTCTGCAAACAAAATTAATTGTTGTGCTAACAGAGGCAATTGTGTCTCTTTATCTTCTGACGGTGTCCCCAGCTCACCACCCCGAGTCTGACCTCTCCGGCTTTGTGTAGACAGGCGGGTGGAGTGGGATGGGGTCTGCCTCTACCTCTTCCGTCTGCTTCTTAGAAACTTCAGGGCCACCAGGGGAACTTGTTTGTCAAAACTCGTTAAGCAATTTGTAATCTTTAACATGTGTTTTACTGTATTGGTGAATGGACCATTCAAATCAACCTACTGGTTAAATAGTGAAAGCCGTTCTCCTCAATCAAATGCTGACATTTTTAAACTCTGAGAGCCCCTTTTGTTTTAACATTCCCTGGGAAAAGGATCTCTGGGAAAAAAAAAAATATCTAAAACTAGAATCTAGAAGGGAGACTTTCCTATTTTGTACTCACGGTACTTTGAGGTCGTGTCTGCAGCAGCTTTAAGAAGCAAGTCTGGACTTGGAGGCGTGTTACCTTTAATAGCTTGCAAACCCACCGCTTTGAAGACAGATGGAGGTTCAAGCTTGCAGTTCTTTAAACTGTTCAACAGCATGTACGTTCTACGCACACAGTAGGCTTCTTTCGAATTTTGAAACATATTAGTATATGCACTTTTATTTCTATGCTGCCCAGCAGTTGCACACACTTACCGGGCACGCCATGACATTTGTATACACGTATGTGATGTGTAATGATCAATGGGAAGAACATTTGTGTCTGGAACATTCAAACCCCCTTTGCTAACGCAAGTTTTTCAACGTCTTTAGCTTACAGCATGGAAAATAATCGCATTGACCATGGATATCCAGGCGACTCGTCGGCTATCTGCAGAAGCTGTGAACGCTGTGGCTCACTGTGAAGGTAGCCCTCAAACACAGCAACTCCCCTGCTGTTAAAATTGTTGGCCAGGCATAAACATTGAGTTCAGCTTGGTTGTGGCAATGGGACGTCAGCGGCCCACCCCACCGTGTAGCTGGCTTAGAACGTGTGCCTTCCTGCCTCGGCCTCCTGAGTGATGAGGCTACAGGCACGTGTCTCACACACAGCTTCCTCAGTTTCTAATAACCAGGTGTGTAGCACTCACCGATGTCATAAAACACATGTGGGATTTTACTAGCTAAAATTCCTTTGACTAGTCTCATGTTGTGAGCTGTTCAGTCAGACTACTGAATCAGGTAAATGCCTTTTCTTTCCTGCTGGGAGCAAGTTGGGTTTCAAGACAGGTTTCTACTGGATGTTCCGGAAAAGAAAACAGCATGCTGGTGTGTGTGTGTGTGTGTTTATGTGCACACATGTAAGATAGAAAGCATGGGCATTTTTGCCTACAATCCATTTTGCCTACTAGAATCCATCAATTTTTGGTGTCGGGTAGAATGTTGAGCTAAGGAGGCTTCTGGTTTGGTCTTTCACATGCCATTCTGTGTAAACATTCCCATTCTTGAAATAACCACTCCCACCAGTGGCCGCTTGCCTGCTAAGGCTCAAGGTCATGTCAGCATCCTTCGGTAGGAAGACAGTTTCCGGCTGCTGTGGGTTAGTGGTGCAGCTGAAGGGCTGATTTCCTGAGAGGATTTTTTTTGCACTAGTAGGGTAGGAATCTCTTCCACATGCCTTATGGGAATAGAAACTCCTGTGTTCTGAGCACTAGAACGTTATGGACTCTGGCCAAGGTATGCAAGAGTTACTGGTAGCTGAAGACTCTGCTACTTTCAATGTTACTAGCATCTTACTTAATAAAGAAATAAAGTGAACACAGATTGTAAAGTAACAAAGAAACTTTATCCAAAGCAAACTGATAGTACCTATTAGAAAGGAATAAATGGGAAAGATTGACAGGAAATCATGAGTGAGGGCTCCAACGATCATTTGGAGCTTCCTTTCATGAGGAGGCAGGGTTTAGCTGCTAAGGAAGACAGCTTGGGTGGCTCTTTATTATGATTGACAGATTATTATATAATATTTTCTCTACTTTCACATCTTTCCCCCATAATGCATCTTATTTTAATCATATGCATGTCCAATCACAACCAGATATAAGGTGGTAAATAGGGAATTTTCCCTGAAAGTTTCCTCTTACAGGGCACAGTTTGCCTTATTGGGCATGCATCTGAAACCGGTTCAGGCCGGATCAGCCTTCTTACCTAGACTTAAGCAGGGTACTGAACCAGTCCTGTCTAAATTTGATGGTTGTAAGGGGCAGGAGAAGCCTACTGTTTTTGGAGGTGCATGCTGCTCAGTGCTGATAGGGGTTCTAGGTAAGTAGGCACACTGTGTCGGAGTGGAATGTGTGCATGGTGTCTGAAGGTAGGGATCTCAGGCTGCCAAATGTTTTGTTAGATGAGGGTGGGTGCAGAACCCAGAGCAAATGAAGTCTTAGGTCAATAAACTATCTCCATGTGCCTGCCTGGCTCAAGTTCTCCCCTTCAGCCCTCTGAAACTTTTTCTGATGTGGGACCTGCTAAAGGTCATGGAATTGGCTGGACTGTCTTTAATGTGGGTATTATTTTATACTTTCAAACATATTTACACTATGAACAAACCACATAGTAGCTGAATAGGACATGGAAGTTGGGTTTAGAGGCTAAAGAAACCAGGATGTCAACAGGTCCAAATAATGGGTCAATGTCCTACTCTAGATGGTTATTGATACAAATAGTCCTTTGTGTGTAAGCAATCCAGTCAAAGACATTAGAGAAAGCAGCTGATTTAAATGCAATTCGGGAGAAGCTGCTTTCACAATATTAAAGCCCCTGTTTGGAATGTAACTCAGGTGGGTAGAGTACTTGCTTAGTACTTGAAGCCTTGAGTTTGTTCCCAGCACCACATAGAGTAGGTGGGGTAATGTATCCCTGTAATCCCAGTCATACAGAAGGCTCTTCTGTCTTTGTGGGCATATGCACAAGTGTGAGTGTGTATATGTATGTGTGTACCATGTGCATGTGCCCACTGATGGCTTTTCTCTTAATCTTCTCTTGGTTTTATTGCATGCATGTTAGTAAAAGGTGCCTTCTAGGGGTGGATGTAACTCAGGTGCTTGCCCTCCTAGCATTTGTGGTCTTGGATTCCATTCTCAGTACCACAAAAACAGAACCAAGTGGGGTTGGGCTGTTGCTCAGTTAGTAGGATATTGTGTAAGATGTTCAAAACCCCAGATTTGATCCACAGCACTGCAGAGCGGCATATGCCATAATCCAGCGTTTGGGAGACGGAGGCAGGAGTATCATCAGTTCATGGTCGTTTTGACTACACAGCAGTGTTGAGGCCAGTCTGGAATGTAAGAGAATAAAACCCTGCCTAAAAAAACAGAAAACAAAATGAAGTGAAACAAAATAAGAAAGGATGGAGGGTACAGAGGAAGTATATACTCAAGCTACAACATGTTTTGTGCAGAAACGTAAATATACTTAAAAAATTTCCTGTCCCAATAAAACAATCTTTAGAGAAAAAAGCTAAACATAGTTAATTGTCAGCAAGAACACTTGCAATGCTTATACCTCTGATTCTGTGAACCAAGGGAAGTTTGGGTCCTTTCTATGCAAGGCACATGGTTTTTCATCATGTGAGCTTGGGGCCACTGCGCTAACTCTCTGTGTCTCCACCTCTCCCAGCCCGAACAGTTAACCAGCAGTCAAGTTTCTTTGAGCCAGAGCAGTGAACTCACAGACGCATTCTGAGACTGAGTAATTACCTCTCCAGGTGTTTGACATTTAAACCCTGGCGCTAAGCAGGCATCTGGTCTCTGTATCCAGTTATGATAAATGTCTCTGGAATATTCCACTAAGCACTCAGCTGCTGTCGGTTTGCGCTGTAACTGCGGACATCATTATGGAAAAAAAAAATAAAGCCACGTCTTTTCTTCATTAATAATCGGGAGGTCTTGGGAGTGGGAATCAGAACAGCTCTCATTTGAGCTGAAGTGATTTTATTTCTGCTTTTCTGTTCTTTCCATGTCGGAAAAGAAATGGACAAAACCAATGAAGGCTCAGTTTTTCTGTTCAAGTTGCCCACAGTGCTGATGGTTATCAGACAACCTAGGAGTTTAAGACAGCTCTACTCTGTCGTTGAGTGTGTTTGCAGTAGGTCTGGCCTAGGCTTTCTACTAGGCCACAACAGGGCACTCTGTTTCCTCAAGAATGGGCAAGTCCGTCGATGTGCTAAGTGATATACACTTTTTGAGCAAGGTTGAATGAGACAAAATATCAGTGACAAGGATGTTTCCATATGATGTTGACTGTTTTGTTTTGGGAAACCTCTGGGAATCAATCTATTTATCAAATTTGGTAAATTTCAACAACCCAAGAAGTCCCTCTCTTGTGGCTGTATTGATGCATTTTTTTTTTGAATGAGAAAATATCGAGGGCATGGATATTTTCCACATGGGTTTGGGACAATTCTGAGCTTCTGTGCGTTCATATATGACACAGTTGAGTCTTGAAGGGAGGGTAAACTTTCCATTCATTGTGACCTGGCTGGTCACGTGTGTGAAGGGCGGGGACAAATCGGAAGGAGTGACTTAAATAGCGCCAGGACAAACTTAGAAAGAAAATATTAGGCTGGATACTAAAGGCATGTATGGCAACTCACTAGAGGTTATAGGAATTTCCAAGTTCTAAGACTTCATATTCTGTGAAACCCTGAGGAAGGCCATTCCTTCCTCATGTTTTGTTTTTCATGTCTTGTTTCCAGGTAAACCCCAGTCAACGGGTAGGCCCTTGGCTTCCTTGCATTGGGGTGGACACAGTCTGAACTTCGAGCACTTTCTCAGGTCTCTGTTTATCACTTTGTGCGGGTACCCCAGGAATTGTTATCTGCATGCAAAATCACATTGGCACTACCCCTTATGCTTTATGTGGCACTGTCCCATGCAGTGGGGACATCTGTCTGGGTGTCTTGTTTTTTTGGCCTCTGATGTTCTTCCAACTGTTGGATTCTTCAGGGAAGCCCCGGGCTGGGCACAGTAAATGGTACCGGGTAGCTAGATGTATTAGGGTTCTCTAAAGGAACAGAACAGATAGAATGAATATAAATATATACATTAAACAGGGATTTATTAGAGTGGCTTTGATATGTCTTGGATGGTCTAACAATGGTGGTTTCTAATGGAGAGGTTAAGAACCCAGTAGTTGCTCAGCCCACAAGGTCAGGTGCCTCTGTAGTACCAATCTGGCACTGAAGACCTGGAAGATTCCTGGGGAGCTGGCGGTTTTCAGTCTATAATGGAATATTGAAGAAGCTGATTCTAGTATTGGTGGAGGAATGCAGGAGAGATGGAGTTGTGAGCAAGGGCAAGGAGGTAAAGAGCAAAGTTTCCTTTTTCCATGTCCTTTTATCTGGGCTGCCATCAGAAGGTGCCACACACATTTAGTGTGGGTCTTCCCTGCTTCAAATAGAAAATCTCTCACAGGAGTGCCCAGCAATTTGTTTCAGTTGACTCCAGATGTAGCCAAGTTGACTATAAAGATTAGCTATCCCAAGTAGGAATACGTATTTTCATTCCATTCATGCAACCATCTTGAGAGAAACAGAGCAGATAAGAGGAAGCTGAGGCCCAGCGAGAGGGATACCTTGCTCACTGCCTGCTTGATGGGCTCAGAACTTAAACTCTGGCTTCCTGGCCCCTGGTACAGGGCCCTCTTAATGCCATTGCTGCTGACAAGACCCATTCTTATCCAAAGTATGAATGAATGGTTGGTCCAAAAAGCTCCCTGGGTGTTCTGGGAAAGCTCTCGGTTTCATTTGGCTACGTGGTCCACCACTCCCATGGATAACATCATGACACCATGTATGTTCTGAGCAAATGTTTTCTGCATCTGCCTTCAGTATAACTGAAGAGGGTATGCTTGACCATGATCATCATGTTGTATACAGAAATAGAATCACAAGGTGAGACAGCTTCACCATATCCAGTAAGAAGCAGAAGAGCTGAGGAGCTCACCAGGCTACCTGCCTCTGGACCCCAGAGCCTGCATTCCCCTCCTGGGGGCAATGCTGTAACCATCATTGTGGTGTGTGGCCTCACCAAATCTGTCCCTTTCTGAAAACAGACCCTTAGCCTGGGCCAATATGCTCTCTTTGGCTGTCCCAAGGTTATAGGCTGCTTTCTACTACCAAATTACCAAGTTCTTGTCCCAAACCATCAACCAGCAACACTGTCATCACCACACAGGTGTTTCTCTAGTTTCTGTCCAGTAATAAAGGTGCACAGAATTCTGTCTTCTCTACACTTTCCGTCAGCGAAATCAGGCCACACACCATCCTCATCAACACCGATGGAACAGTGTCCCATGATTGCTTCCCTAGCTGGAGTCTGCATCTTTGGCTATCGTAGTTCATTTTCAGAACCCCGGGTATGGCTTCCTCAGGGTAACTCACTTTTTCTGCATCTCTTGTTTATCGTTCCCGCTTGCAGAGCCTGGTCCCAAGACACTTGGCAGTCCCTTGGCTGAAACCAGTTAAAACTCAGGGTTGCTGTATCTGCACTTGGCTATGATCTTTCTACAATTTCAGTTTTGTTTCAGGCTGATGTTTCATGTAACATGGCTCAGAGTGGGGACACAGGAACTCTCTGGCCTTGTCTGTTAGATAAGGGTATGTTTCTTGAAGGATTTTTTTTATTATTTCAAAAAGCCTCAAAATAGGATGACGTACATTAAACTTTTGAATTCCATTATGCTTTTGTTGAGCAACTTCTTAGTTAATGTAACATATAAAGTTCACCAATTAAATATAAACCTCTTTGCAAGACTTTTGGCAGAGAATGTTTGTTATTCATGTGCATGAATTATATATAGTCGGTAGTAGAAACTGAAATACAGTTGCCAAGATTGTGTACTTTCTTGAGCTGACTCACTGAGGACCTATTTTTCACTACACCCACATCTGCTCACCCACAAATGAGCACATAGACACATCTGTGATTGACAAGTAGATCAACAAACGTACCAACATATGCATTCATGCATGCTAACACACACAAATACATAAACCAGCATGCACCTTCATCCCAATGCATAGCTACTTGAAACGTCCACTATTTGAGTACACATGCTCCTCAGTCCACACAGAGATACACATGTACACATACACAATTTGAACAAATTTCCCCAAAAGTTCAGGGGGAATTATTTCCAAGTCCTTACGCAGCTTTGCTTTCTATCAAAGAAAATGGGTGAAATATTCCTTTATTTTAGATTCATACCTGAGGTGAGAAAATTATAGAAAAGACAGAGAATTGTATATTGACATAAAGAGAAACAGCAACTCAAAATGTTGTGGTATGTTTTATAAGTGCTGGATTCTTCTGCGCTGCAGATTTCCTGTTCAAGTTTAATAGTATCCAATCAATGGTCGACACAGAAATATGTTTTCTATTATATAGCTATAATTTGACCATGAACACAACATAGTAATGTAATAGAACATTTTACTGTCCATTTAGAGAGAATTTTACAGCTATTATATTACAATCACTTTTCTATTCTCAAGATACAAAAATAAATTCATTACTTGGGGCATATTCAAGCAGAGAATACTACTTGAATAATGCAAGCCCTTAAGGATATATTTAATTAATCCCAAAATAAGTTTACTATTGATAGGGATTGCTTTCATGACTCAAATTTTGGGAGTAATACAAGGAATATAAATATAGAATGTAAACAAAGCAAGAGTCAGGGCATTTACCTGTTATTAAATTTAATCCTCAAGTAATTACATTTCTAGGAGGTGTTATTGTACATGCATATGCACACAGTTATGTGTATGTATGTGTATGTGAACTGTGCCCGTAATGAGTATGTCATGTGTGGGTGCAGAGAGCATTGTGTATGTGTATGCATGTCTGTATGCATTGGGCCTGTTCCCACATGCATGGATGCATTCCTGTGCACAGCGTGTGTGTATGCACACAGCTGCTCTGAACAGGCTGAATTTTCCTGATCTTGCTGAGAAGTAGAAGCTATACAGCCTGGGGGCTCCCGAGTGCATGGGCTGTATTTTTCTTTTCCGATTTCTCATGTCATTGCTGGGAGCACAGCATTAACAGTCAAACCCTGAGAACAGATTTTTAACGAGGCGAATGCACACACAGCTGTTTTCAGATACAGGTGTTTTCTCCTGGTGGTCATTGACTTCCAGCTAGACATCTTGGAGAGACAAGGGGTGAAGAGGAAAGGGGATACTAAGGAAGCAGGAACCGTCCCCAGTCAGCCTGCTCCTGTCCAGTCCTAGGTCACTCACACATCCTCTGTGTGGCTTTGTTTATTATGCTCAGTGCATGGGTCTCAATTTTCTGGCCTTTGTAATAGTTTATGCCCCCCTGCCATGGTTCTCATGATTCTTCAAATCTAAGGGCTTCTCTGGGTAAAATTTGTGCATAATCTGCACACAAAAGTCTATACAGTTTCTGTGTCCATCAGAGTACAGAGCCTGTGTACCAAGTACTTTGCCCGTGTTTTCTCAAGGGATCCTCATGGAGCTAGTAAATATGTGGTTATTATTCTCTTAATCTCTTGGTTGCATGTGTGATATATGTACATATTCATGTTGCACATATTCATATACTTATTCATACATATGTACATGTTCCTATACATGTGTATATGCATGAGTGCAGAGGCCAGATGAAGGTGTTGGGTGTCTTCCTCCATCTCTCCCATCATATACTTTGAGACTACATCTCTTGAGAAACCTGGGGCTAATTGGCTGGGCTAGCTGTCTGGCTGGCCAGCGAGGTCCAAGGACCCGCTTGTCTTCACTACTAAATGCTAGTGTTACAGACATGTTGAAATGCCCAACGTTTACATGTAAGCTGGGGATCCACACTCAGGGTTTCATGCTTGCGTGGCAGGCACTGCACCGACTGAGCCATCTCCCCACTCACTACTGTTATCTCAACCGGATTGCTGTGAAAAATAGTGTTGAGGTGAACTCTTTACCTAAGTTCATAGAGCACTAAGTGGAGCATGTAGTTTCTGCCCAGGGTGCATCTCCTGCTACCACATTACCTAGCCTTCCCTTCTGTATTAGTTTCCTTTATAGTGCTCTGATGAAAATAATAACTGAAAGCAAATTGAGGAAGAAAGGGTTTAGTCCAGCATACTCCACCATGAAGAGAAGTCAGGGAAGAAGCCTGGAGGTAGGAGGGATGTGACTTGCTGGCTTGCTCCCCAGGTCTTACTCGGTTTGCTTTTTTATACCATCCAGGACCACTTCCTGGGGACTTCACTGCCCACAGAGGGTTGAGCCCATCACATAAATTATTAACCAAGAAAATGCACCCCAGGTCAATCTGATGGAGGCAATTCCTCAATTGAAATTCCCTCTTCCTCGATATGTCTAGGTTTGTGTCAAATTGACAAAAACTGATCAGAATACTTCCCCTCTGCATTAAGTTAACATCATCTTGCCTCCCCTCCCATCTGCACAGGTTCACCCTCTGTATAGAGATGTGAGTTTTCATTTCCAGCAATGTGGATTGAGCCTAAAATACTCAGTATCTGAAAAATTTTGAACACTGACTTGGTGCCACAAGTGGAGAATTTCACACCAAATCTCATGTGACCATCAGTCCAAAGGCAGACACACCAAAAATACTGCTTGCAATTACTTTCAGGATGTGTATGCAGATGAATATAAAACATATATGTGTTTCATGTTTAGATTTGGTTCTTATTCCCCAAGACATCTCGTTATATTCAAACAGTAAAACATTTGAAAGACCTAGACTTCAGAGACATTTCTCTGCATGTTATACAAGGGTCACTTCCCCTGAAGTGTTCCTAGCACTCACTCCCCAGGACTACAACCTGTCTGAAGACATTGTGACCATTCCATGTGTCTCGCTCTTGTTCTCGCACACTTTGAGTTTCATCTATTATTTTATTTAGTTGCTGTGCCCACACCCTTCTTTCCTGAGTGTAAGCATGTACCTGTACCTGCATGCCTAATTTAAGAATGCTTTGATTATCATTTTATTTCTGGAGGCTTTTGTTCACTAGTCTGCTCTAGAGAGATAGAAAATGCCCCACTGTGTGAAGACGATTCAGTCTTCTTTCTATAATTGCTGAGAAGTCTGCTGTCTGACTGCTCTCTGGCTGGTGATCTAGGTTTTCTCATTGGGAGCTTCTAGAGTTTTTTCTCATTCTAACTAACACTGATTTTTAATTTCAGATTGAAAAGTTATTGTATCCTTCCTGTTTACCTGCTTGCTAAACTGTCTTTGTTTTACTTAGGTTTCATGACTCGGGGGTCTAGAAAACCACCTACACGCCTCCTTCTCTCTGTGCTAGACTCCAATTAGACCCACCGGCAGAGCATCTCAAGTCTCCTCCATCAGTCTCCCATTCTTCCCTGTGCTCTATCAGAGCCATTTGTTCAGATGTATCTGTGGCACAGGGTTAATTTTCTAGGAGATTCCCGTTTTCCAGCTCTTGTGATCTTGTGGTTTCTTCCTTACACTTAAATCTGTGAGCTTCCCTGGCACGAGTGCATGTGTGAGGCTGGGAATGTGGAAACACACACAGCTGCTCTTACTTCAGTATCCAGGCATGTGAACACTAGCCCAGATCTCCATCCTATGCAGCTCCTCAGAACTCTCTCAGGACATGATCCGCATGACTGACTTCCAGCAATACCTCCCTGTTCATCCACAGACCCATCTGTTTCCACGAAGGTTGCTACTACAATTGCATCAAAATACCCAGCGTCCAGTCTCACAGGGAGCAGGCTGCAATCCTCATCAGTGGTGATTTTCTCTCAGGAAACGTCAGGACAGAAAACAAGCTTTTCACAAGCAGCTGCACATGTGATGGCCATTTCTATGCCTCCCTCAGCGAAAGCAGGGACAAGGGTTATGGGTGTTTGAACTGCACATGCTGGAACCAGACCAGGCATTTGCCTGAAGATTAAAAGTTGAAAATCGTGAAATAAAAACTTAAAATAGATTAAAAATGTGTGTATTTATTATTATCATTGTTTGTGTGTGTGCGCGCGTGTGTGCATGCGTGTGCTACAGAACATGTGTGCAGATGCCAGAGGACAACTTGGTCGACTCCATGCTTCCTACTACTCACTCCAAGCAGAGATGTAGTTTCTGTAGTTTTCGCTTTGTGGAGTTTCTGAGCTTGCCTCAGGTTGCTGAGTTGCTTGGATATTTCCTTCAGTCAGCTCTGCGTATCTTTCTTCAGCCAATGCATTTGGCTGGAAGTGTTGGAGAGTGGGACTGTGTTTTTTTGGATTTTGCAGACACTGAAAACACAGACATAATCTGATTTTGCAATTTGCAATTCCACTCAGGAGCACAGGGGACTGCGAATACTGGAGGGGCTGTGACCTCCTCTTCTCTCATGACCTATGGCCATCTGATCAGCCTGGATACCAATGTGCAGGGCCTCTTTCCAGAATTCAGGTTGTTCTGAAGGTCACTCACTCTCATGGTTTTCTTATTCTCTTGGTATTACAGAGAATGAAATCTCAGGACTCACCAGTGCTGTGTAACTGCTCTGCTTCTCAGCTGCTGCCCAGTTCCCATGGTTTTAATAACATGTTCATGCTATTGACTTCCAAATATGTCTAAAACTGAATATTGCAAATGATGTACTGGCCTTCCTTACCTTCTTTAAAAAAAAAATTATGTCAAATTTCACAAGTCCACCGTCAGACTTATCTACTTCTTCAAATTGATGTCTTATCTTAACTTCTGCCCTTCTTTCAGAAGTGATGTCATCCTTTCAAGTTCTCCTGGCAGGGAGTTTTGCAATCATTTCAAATTCTTATCTTGCTTCTGGCCTCTCAGTTTGGGATGATTTAGCTACTGGGTATGACAAGAACAGTACCTGGGACGTGTGCAATTTCAGCAGCCCAAGTAAATGTTTTAATTTCTCCTAAAATAGGAAGGAAAACCTTTACGTCTTTTTTGGGGGGAATGTATAAATTAATATATCCACATTTATACCAACACAGTAATAAAATGGGCAATACATCTCTTTTCTTTCTGTGTATGGATGAATGAGCCTGTGAAGGCAGAGGTGCCAAACCATCAGTGACTGGTCATCTTCCAGTTGCTGTCTGCTCTTCTGTGTGAATTCTTTCCCCATCTGTCTCTTTTCTGTCACCTCCTCACTGCAGCCTCTCCTTGTATCACTTCTCAAAATACTTCCGTGTGCCTTTGGAGCATTAAGTACTTAGTACGTGAGTCAGTTAGATGGCTAAAAACTAAGTGCATCTAATTCAGCCTCAAAGAAGCAAGTAAGAATGGAAAGGAGGTTGGAATAGAAGTCAAGAGAACAGGGGTTATATTCTTGTGTGTATTGTGTTCATATGTGTGAGGGTGTACATGTGTGTGCACACATGGGAGTGCATGTACATCTAGAGGCCAGAGGACAGCCGTGCTACCCAGGGGCCATCCAACCTGTTCCATTGAGATAGGAGTTCTTACTGGTCTAAAGCCCACCAAGTAGACTAGGTTGGCTGTAGAACTCCCAGGGATTTGCCCAAATTTGCCTCCTTAGTGCTGTGATTACAAGTGTGTGCCACTACACTTGGGTGTCTTATGTGGGCAAAGGGATGGAATTCAGGTTCTTGTACTTGCAAGACAAACTTTCCTTTCTTCACTTACTAAGCCATCTCTTTAGACTAGTTGCTATGTCCTGTGTCTCGATTTCCCTAGCTTTAAGTCATTGTAATATCTGTTCTCCTTTCTTTACAGTGTGATTGTAGAGCTCCAATGAGAATACAGAGTTGAAGAAACTATCTGCAGGCAGTATGGTGTAGTGAGCATGCTCTGCTTCCCTGATAGAGAGCCTTGGACCACGAACATGAAGGAAGCACGCTGGCTCTCATTCCTTCTCTTACATGCACAGCCGACTGACTCCAGGCTACACGAGCTTGGTCTTAACCCTCCTCTTCCATTCTACTGTTTACCAGACTGTGTGAGAACCTCTTGCAGCCCCTCTTGCGCCACACCTCTAGTTCCAGCCACCCTGTCTTATCATCGCTAGTGCCTTTCCTGACTGCTCCACATTCTGCTGCCTGCTGCTGCTGGCTGACGCTGTATATTTATCAGCTGAATTTCGTACTCCTCAGGGACGTATTTTACTGTTTACTCCACAGAGCCTGGGGCAGTGCCGTGTGTCTGTTTTGTGTGATTGCTCAATTCCCATCCTTCATATATATTGTTTCTTCCTCTGTTGGACTTCCCCCAGCTCTCTCAGAAGCCCACTTATTTTCCAGACTCTCACTCAGGGCCTGAATTCTTCATAAAGCCTTTCTGCCCGGGGGACCTCTTCCTTCCCTGAACTTGTGTTGCACTTCCTGAATGGTTTAGCACCTGGTCACACAGCTTGTGCCTTTGTAGACGCGAAAGAAGAGAATGAGCTCAGGCAAAAGCGTTCTCCATATTGTTATGGGATTAAGGACATTTGGGACAGGGATATTTGGAGTCCAGTGTGCATTTTGCATAACTGAAAATGACCAACGTAAGACTGTTTTCAAAAAGAAATGAAACACAGGGCGGATCTGGGTGTCCTAAAGGCACTTTCAAACACAATGCTTTGCTATTTAGGGAATAGCAATCCGGGGCTTAGAAAGCCTCCTGAATAAAACTGTGATCATTCAAGGTCTCATTTTTGCCTTCACTCTGCTGGGTGCAATTCTTACGTGGTAACCCAGCACTGCTCCCGGAAGCCTCAGGCTACCCTGAACTGGACACTTCCAGTTCCTGCCTAAGTGCTGTGATTAATTTTTGCAGTGGACACACAATGCTTGGCTCTGTGCTCTAACAGGGATTTGACTCTGAAGGAAGTTCAACTCCCAAATAACTGAAGACATCAGAGTGTGACCTGAAGGTGCTGAGTGAACCCAAGAGCAGCTGAGGGTTTGTGTGGAGAGAGCCGTGTTTCTGGATTCCTGACTCCAGGTCTGCCGTGTGAGCACCTTCCTGTGGTATGAGGGAAATAGCTAATGATGGCAAATTGATTACTTTGGACCGTTTCTGAACCTGGTTTTGCCATTAGAGAGAAAAACCACATCACATTCACTACGCAGGAGCCAGACAAAGTATCATATTGCAGTCTGGAGTGCCCACAGCCCAACTCAGGCTGAACCTGAGGGACAGTAGTGGCTGACTGTGAGCCACACTGCATGTGCTCCCACAGTACACATGTTGTATGTTTTGGAGTCACGGGGACTGTGAACTACAAAATAAAGTGGGGTGGGGGTGAAGGGAACAGAGCCATGGGGTGAAACTGAAATGGCCATGGTTGGTGGAGCTCTAGATGACCATTCGGATACCGCAGTCTAGGGACACCTGGGCATTTTATAAGCAGGACAGGACACCTGGGCAAACTGGGAGTATAGGAACATAGATGTTACTCCCTTACCTATAAATACTTCCTAAAACAGCAATTTCAGACCTAGGCCTGTAGCTCCATTGGTAGAGTGCTAAGGTAACATGTAGGTGCCCCTGCTTCAACCCCCAAGCACTGTACAGACAAGTGTGGGTGATGCATGCCTGTGAACTCAGCATTTGGTAATGGCAAGAAGGCCAGAAATTCGAAATCATCAACTACATCGTGAATTTGAGCAAGTCTTTCAGGATTTGGAGGCATGAAGGAAGAAGACGAGAGAGAGAGAGAGAGAGAGAGAGAGAGAGAGAGAGAGAGAGAGAGAGAGAGAGAAAAGAAGACCTAAACCTCCTCTTTTCTTCCCTCCCCTCCCTCCATCCCTCTCTTCCTTCCCTCTCTTTATTCCTCCCTCCCTCTATCTCTTCCTCCCTTCTTCTCTCGTTTCCTCCCTCCCTCTTCTTTCTCCTTTTCTCAGTCTGTGATTCATCTACATGGTAAAGGCTTTGAGAAACTTCAGTCAAATAACTGCCAATAAGATTAGAACAAAATAAAATCAAACCCAAATATAAACAGAGCAACTTGATGACAGCAATCTTGAGAGAGCTATGTACCCCAGCTGACAGACAGCCCCTGCCCCTAAAAGGCACACAAATACAGGTCTGCATTCAGATACCAGGACGCACATGGAGATGGGTTCCTGGGACTTGGGCTTTCCTCTCTCCTGTCAGCCAGCGGTAGTAGTTTGCTCTTGCTTGATCCTGCTTGATCTTTTCTTGACCTGGATGTAGGGAGGGGTCTTATTGCAGGGGATTCCCTCTTACAAACAGGCTTTCAGCAGTCCTTAACCCACAGCAAGCTTTGTCAGGTCTCAGCTGGGAAACAAGAGACATCCATTTTCCCAATCATAGCTGGTGACAAAGGGGAAAAGTGAAGCAGCTCTGCTCTAAGCAAAACCAGTTTGTAGGTGGGTGAGCGTCTGGTTCTATCACCAAAATTGCTGTAGCAAAAGCAACAACAACCAAAACCCAAACAACAACACATAAAAACCCAGTTTGTACTAACTCATGTCTTTTCCTCTTAAAACATACAGCAACTCAGGAATGACTCAATTACTCTCCTTAGCTAAAACAGTGGATCTTCTAGAAGAACTTGAAACTAAGCATGGTCTGTGTGTATAGCTGGTACCCAAGTACCCTTCAAGGGGCAATGCCCCCAAAGGCCAGCTGACTTCTGTCTGTCTGCCTGTCTCTCCCCCACCCCCACCTAGGACAGAAGTCAACATTAGGTATCTTCATATCTTCTTTGATTACACTCCACCATTTTCCCCCCCTTAAACAGCTTCTTACTTTGCAGCCTTGGCTAATCTCAAACACATAGAAATCCACCTACCTCTAACTCTGGAATGCTGGGATTAAAGGTTCACACCATCATGCCTGGCTTCACCATCTTAATTTTTGAGACAGGGTCTTTCAGTGAACCTGGAGTTCTTTGTTTCAGCTAGACTGGCTGACCAGCGAGTTCAGATTCTCCTGTCTGCCTCTTCAGTGCTGGGGTTAGAGATAGGCACCTTGCCTAACTTTTATGTGGGCACAAGGGATCAAGTTCAGGTTCTCATGCTTGCATGACAAGCACTTACTGATGGACTATCTCCAAACTCCCTCATCACCTGCTTATTTTGGATAAAATTTCTGTATCTATGAAGGGAAGGAATGAGGTAAGTGGTTGCTAAATGAGTCAAAATTCAAAACATTCAGTTTCTCAATGACTGATCATCTTAATAAAGTTATTTTCCCATTTAATATTGTCAGGTGAAGCTGGGTATTCCATATAAGCTCAAGGTTCCTTAGATTACTGGGCATTTCCTCCTAGGGCAATGTGCATGGTCAATCAAATTATCTAGTCCTGCGACCATCACAGTTTGGGGGAACCACATGGGATATTTTACTGTCATAATGGCGGAGATAATTAACCCAAAGGCTGACTATATAGTCACTTATTTTAGGGACTTCCCTGCTCTGATATTCTCTCTCTTGATGTGGGAGTGTCATATATCAATCTGTTGATTTCATTGGATAAGCAATAAAGAAACTGCTTGGCTGGCCCTGATAGGTTAAAACATAGGTGGGAGGAGTAAACAGAATAGGATGCTGGGAGGAAGAGGAAGTGAGCTCAGACTCTGCTCTGCTCCCAGAGAGACTTGACAGCTCTGCTCTCTGGAGCAGAGACGCCAGGCTCCACTCTCCCAGGCAGCTCCGACCCAGGATGGACGTAAGCTAGAATCTTTCCTGTAAGTGCACCTTGGGGTGCTTGCACACATTATTAGAAATGGGCTAAATTAATATGTGAGAATTAGCCTAGAAGAGGATAGATAGAAATGGGCCAAGCAGTTTTTAAATGAATACAGTTTGTGTGTTGTTATTTGGGGCATGAGCTAGCAGGCGGCTGGGGTGTTGGGGTCGCAGCCCCGCTGCCGCTCCTATTTCAACACTCTCTCATTCTCAGGCTCCATTCATTTCTTCTTCCTTTTTTAATGGATGTGAATGTGTGTGTATAAGTTCATGTGTGTGTCTGTGCACATGTTTTTGTAAGCATGGAAGTAACAGGGCACATGTATTTATGTGCACACGTGGGAAGCCTATAGGACAACCTTGGGTGACATTTTCTCAGGAGTGTGAAACATTGCTGTTTTTATTTCCTGAGACCATATCTCACACACCCTGGAGCTTAGCCATTCTGCTAGACTGACTGTCCAGGGGGCTCCTGAAATCCAGCTGTCTCTTCCACCCCTCTCTGCCCCCTGTACTGGCACCATGAGTGTATGCCACTGGCGCCTGGGGGAATTTGGAGTCTCAACTCAGGTCCTCATGCTTGAGTGGCATTGAGTTAGCCTGTGCTAACTGAGCCATTTTCCCAACCCGTTCTCTCCCTTTAATAAGAACACGGAGAAACCCAACAGTGGAGCTGTGGAGTGTATATGGGGGCAGGGAGAAAGACTCTGACAAGGCCGGGAAGGATTTGTGTTTTAAACTAACAAAACCATGACGTCTCTCTGTTATTACCAATCTGCTATGAACCCAGAAATATCTTCTGGGTTAAAAGGAGATGGAAGATTCTTTCTCCGCTTAATATTTATCTTTCGTTATCTTAATGCTTGTCAACTTCTGGACTTAATGGTAGATCTTTTGTACAATAACAATCTGAATAATTTGCCCAGAGTTTATTCGTGTTGTTTTGTAGTTCCATAATTAAATTAAAGAAAATGTCCAAATCTTACAGTTTTCTTGAAATGATTATCTAAAACAATAACTCAAAATATAAAAAAATTAAAACTATGAATCTGATTTTGTTTTATGTCTAATTGTATGGTTGTTAAGTGGGAATCAACCTGGAAAAATAAATGCAATGTTAAGCTTATTAAGACCTTAGATGAGAATGTTTAAAAGAAAGCAAGAAGATGGAAAGAAGACAGATGGGCAAGCTCTGAGACAAAGGCAGAAAATTAAAGGCAGACTTCATGGCATGGTTTTGCACATGGGAAGTTATTGGCAGACTCAGTAAAATAATGGAGTTAAGGGCTGAGCGTCGGCTGCCCTGTAACTTCTGCAGGAAGTGGTCACGACCTCAAGAATTCCAGTGAAAGATGCAAGTATGGCTTAGTTAGGAGAATAAAAATGAGTATTGCTTCGTACTTGCACTTATGTTTCCTAAAAGAATCATAGTGTTTTCCCAGGTAGATTTATTGGGTAAAGCTGCTTCTGTTTTGGTTTGACTCTATTGGTTTAAGAGATGTCCTGGGGATGTCAGTTGGGCACTTGTTTTGCCTGGGGCATCTGTGGGCTCAAACCAGACACTGAGGTTGGAAGACCCCATGTTGCAGTTTCCCTCAGATGCTCTGGGATCTCTACTCTCAGAAGAGTCAGTCTGGGTCTGGACTCTTGGGTCCTTACTTGAAGGATCAAGGGCTTGAAACATCATGGAGCAGTGTTTGAAGGCTGATCACACCTTAAATGGGCTGATGATGGCAGATTAGAACTCCCATGGGAGGGATGATGTGGGAGTGTCATATATCAATCTGTTGATTTCATTGGTTAAGCAATAAAGAAACTCCTTGGCCCTGATAGGTTAAAACATAGGTGGGAGGAGTAAACAGAATAGGATGCTGGGAGGAAGAGGAAGTGAGCTCAGACTTGACAGCTCTGCTCTCTGGAGCAGAGATGCCAGGCTCTGCTCTCCCAGACAACAGCCATCTGCACAACCAGGAAGGGAGTCTAGTCTCCGGCAAAGCAGGAAGTGAAGAGAGAGAGCAGAGGAAGTAGCCGCTTTTTTAAAGGGAGAGAGACCACGCCCCAATGGGCTGGTATCACAGCAACTATTGGTTGGAGGGGCGGAAGGACCTCCTGCAACAGAGGGAGATGATAGATGATGGGTTTGTTCCTGGGAGAAGCTACATTGTTACTTAGATTCATTTCTTCCTGTGTCATAGTTTCTTTCAGAACCTGGGAAAGCAAGCTATCTGCTTTTCTTGCAAAATCTCCCTTGTCCTTGACATTCTCACAAGGAATTGTAACTGTCACCTTCCAGTTCAATCTTAGGTGTGATGTGGATGAACAATGACAGGTTAGTAGAAAACCCAGGCCACTCTGACATACTGGATACTATAGCTTCTCGCTAAAGAGATAAACAGTTTGTGGCAAACCATGGCAAGTGTCATGGAATAGAATTTGCAGACTCAAACCACAGTGTTTGTGTTTAGTTCTGAATCCAACTTTGTGATTGGATGGATGAGAGAAAAGGAAATTGTGCTTTCTGTTTATTCATTGGTTTTCATCTCTCAGTTTTGCCCAGGTCAGGACATTTCACTCCCTTCCACCTCAGAGAGTTCAGAGTTTTTTTTTCATGCCGTTCTCTCAGCCCCCCAAACTCCAGCTATTTCAAAAGCATTTCCAACAAAACAGTTGAAGATTGGCAACTCCAAATCCCTTTCCCCCACCTTCATATTTAATGTAGAAATACAATAAGTATTCAGTACTTCTAAAATGTTTATAAAGCGTGTTTGTGCCTCTGGAGAGATGGCTTAGTGGTTAAGAGAACTGATTTCTCTTCCAGAGGACCTGAGTTCTACTCTCAGCACCCATGTCAGGAAGCTCATAACTGTCTATAACTCCAACTCTAGGGCATCTGATGCCCTCTTTTTGGCCTCCATAGGCATCTGCACACAAACACACATAGCTACTTACAAACATAGACACAAATCAAGAGACCTATTGCCAAAGACACCATGCACTTCAGACACAAGACCCAGAGTCCCCTGAGCTGGATCTGACCTGAAAGCTTCCTCCCTGAGGACCATCTTTAATTGTACCAGAAGGTGTTATGCAAGTTTCCAAGGGAGGAAAGTACCAATAATCCTACCCAGCTATGATGCCTATAAATCACAACAATAATCATTATGATACAGTAACACTAAGGGTGCAGTAGTGTCTTACATACCTGGGCAGTAACCAACAGCTGTCTAATCAGACTTACAGTTCATTAAACAAAAAGAAAACCATGCCTGGTACTAGAAATATAGTCAGTGACCCATGGCTAGTGAAGTCACGGTTCATGGAGAAGAACCTACAACCACCACTTCGCTAAACTAGCATAATTCCTAACTACACTCTAAATATATGTCCTTATACTCAGATAAGTGTAGTTCTTACCCTTCATCAAAGAAATTTCTCTTTACAACAAATGGAGACTGTTACAAAAACCCACAACCAATCAAAAACCCATAACAAGAGACTGTATGATGTCTAGTCCCATCTCCATAGTCGACAACACTGTTGCAATGTATTTGATTCCACTGTGAAACTTTGAGATTGTGCTAATAAGATTAACCTTGGATCAGGGGCAGAGTCAGTGAGTAGTTGATAGGAATTAGTCATAGAGTTGATAGATGGAGGAGACAGGAATAACCATAGAGAGATGCACAGGAAGAATTAGGGAGGGACTTAAAGATTTGCCATATTTTTGGTTTGGGATGAATGAGAAACATTTGTCTTGCTTGGTCTCTGGTGTATAAACATGCAAGCAACCAAACACACACACACAAATAAAATGAATAAATCTGAACTAAAAAAAAAAGATTAAACATCTCTTACAAGGAATTCCTGGCTATTTGCCTATTACTTGTTTGAAATTCACCAGCTCTGAGCAGGCTGCTGGCCACAGCATTCCTGGAGATATTTTGGCACATTTTTTTCCTTTGGATTTTTTATTTTGGAGGTAAATTTGTCCAGTTCCCCCTTTCTCTGTTTCTACTCTTTTTGGAGGCAGTGTGTGTGCTGCAACTGGATATCTACGTTTACTGTAGGTTTGGAACATACACATCTCCTAAAGCAGATGTTTACCTCTGGAATTCTATGCATAGTGACAGGGACAACCTTGTCCTGATTGTTGGTGAATTTGGACAGTCTTGCAGCTCCTTGCCTTTGTTATATTTCTTGTATTTGTGGGTGTGTGTTTGAGTGTGTATATATGTATGTGTGCACATGTGTATTTGAGTGTGTGTATGTGTGTTTGTGTGTGGTTTAGCATGTATAGTGTGTAGGTAGAGGTCAATCTCAGGCCTCCATTATTCCTTGGGAGCTGTGGTGGCTTGAATGCTATTGGGAAGTATGGTCTTATTGGAGTAGGTGTGGAGTTGTTAGAGGAAGTACCTTGACTGAGGTTTCTGTCCCACTTGGTCCTGCAGTCATTCAGTCCCAAAGAAATTCACGGAGGCCTACATTAATTATAAACTGATTGGCCTATTAACTCAGACTTCTTATTAACTCTTATAAATTTTATTAGCCCATAATTCTTGTCTGTGTTAGCCACGTGGCTTGCTACCTTTTATGGCAAGGCAGTCATATCTTGCTTGCTCTGTCTCAGGATGACAACTGTAGACTGAATCTTTCTCTTTCCAGAATTCTCCTGTTCTCATTGCCCCATCTCTACTTCCTGCCCGGTCGCCCAGCCTATACTTCCTGCCTGGCTACTGACCAATCAGCGTTTTATTAAAATACGATTGACAGGGTACAGACCTTTGTCCCACAGCAGAAGAGTTTCAGGAGGCCAAGCCAGGCTCAGGAGTACTCTCTTTTCCTGCAGCCTGCAAATTCAGATGCAGAACTCTTGGCCCCTCCAACACCATGTCTGCCTGTGTTCCACAATGCTTCCTGCCACAATGATAATGTACTAAACCTCTGAACCTGTATGCCTGCTCCAGTTAAATGTTTTCTTTTATAAAAGTTTCCAGATCAGCTTTTAATTCCAGCACTTTAATCCCAGCACTTGGGAGGCAGAGGCAGGTGGATCTCAGTGAGTTTGAGGCCAGCCTGATCTCAACAATAAAACCCTAACTAAGACTAATACAGGTGCCATGCATTAGATCCTGCACTCACCAAACAGGCTATGGTCTCTGGCCCATCAGTCACAGGGATTTGTCAGTACTGGTATTTAAAGCACATATTGCCATGCCCAAATTTTTCATGTGAGTTTTGGGATCAAATTCAGGTCCTCATGCTTGCACAGTAAACAGTCAACTGAGCTATTTCCAGTGTTTCTCAGCTTTCTTATAAAGTGGGCAGTGACCTTGGAGGTCCATGGAAAGTTTCTTTCAGAATGAATTCAGCATTGGCCTATGGCTATATGAGCCACAACTTTAATGATGGTGGAAATGCCTTGAATTCACACATAACCATCTGGAATATCCCTGGAGTAAAGCCTAGAGTGGTCACTACCAACCTCTAAAGAAATATTTTCACTGTCCAGAAATGGTAAGATACTCTACAAGGTGTCTAGTCTGGTGTGGTTCTTTTCTGCAGCTATTTCCTCATTGTAGTTAATGGCATGGCTGTTCATGGGTTCTTTCCATTACTCAGAGCACGATGTTGGAGAAAAAGGTCAGTTAAGTCAACTGCAGGAGCCCAACCATCACCAAGAAAATATATTATCAACACTGCCATGGCAGAAGTCACTAGGATTCATGAATGCTCCTTTTCTCTGGGGTAACTATGTTATTGGTGGGTTTTCTGAATTTGGTAGAATATTAAAGCATTATAAGATTTATTTTTAAAGGCATTTCTCCCTTTTCAATGTGAGGAATTATATAAATGCCTCACCTTTTTGGCTTTACCATCGTTGCTTTGTTTGAGCCAAAGATAAGAATAGTTTTGTGCATTGACTTCTACCTGTTTCTTTTCTCAGGATGTTAATGCTTAAGGAACTCCCTGAACAGTAAAACTGAATCCTGGAAGATGGAGTCCACTCATTCATTAACATACTCACACATTTGTTCATTCATTCATTCAATCAATCAATCTATATTTATTGGTGGCCTGCAATGATCCATACACACTGCTAAGTCCCTCAAGGGCCAAAAGCAGGCATGATCTGGAGCCACAGAATGTGTGGTCAGTACCTACAGGAAAGGTGCATCTGAAAAAAATAATCAGTCTAATTCACCATGATTTCCATGAAAACAGAATAAATTAGCCATCTAGGAATAACTAGAGAAATGATAGTGTCCAAAAGAACTACATTAAGAGTGGGGCCATGGTCTGGGGATATGGCACAATGGATGAAGTGCTTCATGGGTGCTGGAATTTGATCCCTAGACCTCACACCCAGAAACTGGCATGCTGTAGTACTTACAAATCCAGGTCCAGGCCAATGGCAGAGTTTGCTTCAAAAAAAAAGGAAGGGATGACGGCTGTGGGATAATGCTCTTGTACACTGTAAAGATTTGTCACTTGTATTGGTTTAATAAAATGATGATTGTCCAGTAGCCAGGCTGGAAGTATAGGCGGTGTGACCATACTAGGAGAATTCTGGGAAGATGAAAGGCAGAGATGCAGCCACAAGCCAGATGCAGTGGAAGCAAGATGAGAATGCCTTACTGAGAAAACATACCAAGCCACGTGGCTAAGCCCAGATAAGAATTATGGGTTAAGTTGTAAGAGTTAGTTAAGCTAAGGCTGTCTGTAGCTGGCACCTTCATTAAGTATACTGGGCACTTGACAAACAGGCAGTGGGGATGCCCCTGCTGGGCAGCAGATTCTACACCAGGGCTCAGAGGCCTTAGGGGTTTCCAAGCTTATGAGTAACTGTTGGAGAATATTATTTTAATATGTTTATGCTATGTAACGTTTGTTTAATGATACAAACGTGTTGCATTCTTTTACGTTGCATTTGTTTAACTCTGCGAAGCTGTGTTACTTTGCCTGTCTAAAACACCTAATGGGTTTAATAAAGAGCTGAACTGCCAATAGCAAGTTAGGAGAAAGGATAGGCAGAGAGAATAAACAGAAGGAGAAATCTGGGAAGAGGGAGTGAGGGAGCGAGAAAAGAAGGGGCCAGCCATCCAGCCACAAAGACAGACATGGAAATAAGAAGGAAAGAAAAGATTTAAAGAAATAGAGAAAGGTAAAAAGCCCAGAGGCAAAATGTAGATAAGATAATTTAAGAAAGCTGGCAAGAAGCAGGCCAAGCTAAGACTGGGCATTCATAAGTAAGAATAAGACTCTGTGTGATTTATTTGGGAGCTGGGTGACAGGCTCCCCCAAAAGCCAAAAGTATAAAACAACCAACAACAGGCATCCATACTTTTAAGCTTTCCCCCAAAAGCCAAAAGTATAAAACAACCAACAACAGGCATCCATACTTTTAAGCTTTCTCCTCAAAGTCAAATTCTAAATTCTTATGCAAAGCCACAAAGGACAGAGAGGAATGGTGCACCCGGGCAGCTACTCCAGGCAGTTCCTTGGACAGTTCTGAAATCCCAGGACTGTGGTCAACAATCTCGAAAGTTTGCTAGGCTTACAGGTCCTTAGTCAGCCCAAAAGAAACTAGAACCTCAGAGAAGTTAAGCAATTTCTCTAAGATCACAAAGCTGGCCTGAGATAGAACCAAGGTCCAGCTTAATATTTCTTCATAGCAGGGGGACAAACGTTTAAACACTTACTGCTTTATTTTCACCTCACCAAACTGTGTCTGTAAAGTCTATTGACACACATGTAAAATCACATACAGAAGAATTTGCTAACATTTAAACAAAGTATTCAACCATGTGCATTTAACACATAAACACAGCATTTAAAAGTAATAGGTTATGTTTATAACTATTTTATAAACTTTATAATAGCTGTGTTTCATATGTACTGTAACATTGTATGTATCATGGATGTGTAGATTACAACACAGATGACGTGTATGTGTGCATGTATGTGTAAATGTTTTTCAGGCTATCATGACGAAGTTCCACAGACTGCATGACTTACACTATAGACATTTACATTTTCACAGTTCCAGAGACTAGAAGTTTACCTATGCCAGGGTATGGTCAGGCTACTTTGCTCTGTGCCTTGTCTGACTTGTGTGCAGCCACTTTCTCCTTCTAATTTATGTGGTCTTGACTGTCCACTTATTTGAGCTCAAACTTCCTTATTTATTTAGTTTCTTGAGCCCAATTAGTTATTTAGCTAGCTTTGTTGTTGGTTTTATTTATTTACTATTTAGTTTCTTGAGCCCAGTTAGTTATTTAGCTAGTTATTGTTATTTAACTAGTTATTTTGTTGTTGTTGTTGGTTTTATTTATTTACTATTTAGCCAAAGATAACATTGAACTTCCTGGGGTGATACCAGTAAATGACACTGTGCCCAGTTTAAATTTTCTCTTCCTATAAAGATACTGGTCAAGTTGGGTGAGGCCCCACTTAGGACTTCATCTTACCACCATCAACTTAGTAATACAATCACCTCCTGAGTTCCTGGGGGTGAGGACTGTGACAGATGGATTTGGGGCAGGATGTAGGAGGACCTCAGTCGATAGCATTATTCAGACATGAATTCTGTGCTTGTTAAAGGTCAGCCATAATTCTGTATGAACAGAAAGCAGGTGCTATGCCTCATTGTTCAAAATGGTTCCTATTGTAAAATAGGGTACAGTTTTAGACCCCTTTCTGATAGGTCTCTGAGAGAGAAAGAAACAGAAAGAATTAGGAAATGCCAATATCAGGAGATGCTACAACTGTCCTCAGTGTTAGTGTCTTAATAAATCTTGCACCCTGCTGAGCCTGAATGACAACCACAGGGCATTGCTGTTCTTGCCAGGAGCATGCTTATGATGATGTTGAAGGCTCCCCTCCTGCACACTAGGACACAGAACACTGACCTGAGGAAATGGGGTGAGGGAGATTTGTTCACTTTTGAATTCAGGCATGATGTGAGCTTTGAGATCTTGCACCTGCTGCTTCTGTTCCAAATGAGACTCTGGTATCCAAACACCAGTTTTGAATTTTGGAGCATGATTTCTGGTTTTGGACTCGAATTCTGAAGTCCAGGGTTTTCATGTAAAGCTTCTCTGTTCTGTGGTACAGTGTGGGTTTATTCAAAGCAAATGCTGTCTCCCAAATTTGGGACGATTTGCACCTCTAGATTACAGAATTACTCAAGAGAAAAAAATTGATGACATTCTTTTATCTGTGTCATGAGAGAGGGGCTATTAGGTTAAGATATACATGTGTGTTCATGTCTGTTTTATGTGTCCATGTGCATGTGTATGTGTGTGGACATGATTGTGTATGCTCATGAGCATGCATATTTATATGTATATGTTTTTATGTGTTTATGTGTGTTTTATGCATATACATATGTATATGTGTTCATATGATGTATATACATTTATGAATATGTGTTTATGTTCATGTGCATTTATGTGTATATGTGTTAATGTTTGTATATCTGTGTGTATGTGTGCCTTTGTTTATATGTATGTGTTTACTGATGGAGCTATCTCCTAGAAGCCTGGAAATTTAATCTAAATGGACAAAAATGGCTCCTTGAGAAGCAATGGTTTGGATGGATCTCAGAGAGACTTGTCTGCAGTGTCCAGGTGGCTTCCTGTGTGCATTCACTGTTCTGTTGGGACCAGGCCTCACCTGCCAAAATCATTGCAGAAGCCCCGATGAGATTCCTGCCAGAGTTCCCATTCCAGGTGCAGATGTTGGGTCCCCCTGGAGACCCTTAGAATGACACCCCACTTGAAGAGACCTGATTGCTCTTCAAATTCTGCTCCCAAGGTTTGCCCCTCCCGTACTTGTTCTCCTTGCCTCTGAACTCATGTAAAATACATAATATCCTTGGCATTGTGGAGCACACATTCAATCCCTGCACAGCAGAGGCGGAGACAGACTTATCTCTGTGAGTTCAAGAACAGAAGGATCCCTGGGGCCTCGTGGCTACCCAAACTGGAGGAGATCTAGGCTAGTGAGAGACTTTGTCCAAACAAAAGGTGGTACATACCTGAGAAACAATACTCGAGGTTCTTCTCTGGCCTCCACTTAACAGACATATCTGTATGTAGATGTACACACATGCACACACACACACACACACATAGAAACAAAGATCTATGCACAGACATACAAAAAACAGAGATGATACACAAACATATTATATATATATATACACACACATATATATACGTATATATGTACGGTTTCCCAAACATATTTATATATACATACGGATACCTAAACACACACACACACACATATATACACACACACATAGATACCCAAACATACAAACATACATGTACACACAAATTCACACACTAAAGGATATCAGTTTTCCTAAATATCTGGAAATAACTGTTCTTTGTTTGAAGGAATTGTTTAGTAGAAAATTTTACCAAATTAGGGGTTTTTTACCTCTGCTCATTTGCTCAATTGTCCTTTGAAGTCTACTTGATGTCCAGCTATTTTTCCTCTATATGATTTGCCTTTTCTTGCTTGTGGATTTTATATATTTTCATTACTGTTATTTACTAAAATGTGTCTCTGTGTCCTTTCTCCCTAGTTCATCCTGTTAAATGTTGTGACATGTTTGGTTGCAGACTAATTTCTGGCAGGTTCTCACCTCTCATTCCCTGGTGTTTCTTTTTCTCTCTGCAATTGTCCTTGAATATGTTCTAGAGCACATGTTTATCAGGAAACAGTTTTATTTACCAGGTGATATTTGGCAAAGTCTCCAAAAAAAAATCTTTGGCTCTGACAACTAGAAGATGCCACTGCATCTAGAGAGGAGAGGTCAGGAATGCTGACAAAATCCCAGGAGCCCAGGGCAGCTCCTGACACAAAGAAGCACTTTATTCAACAAGCCAACAGTGCTTATCTGGTGATGTCATCCAAATGCCACACTCAGATATCACAGTTTTACACACACACACACACACACACACACACACGAGAGAGAGAGAGAGAGAGAGAGAGAGAGAGAGAGAGAGAGAGAAAGAGAGAGAACAGTCTACCACTGAATTTACTCTTAGCCCTGATTTTTTTTCAGATATTGCTTTAAAACAATACTTTTCCTCCCTCCTTCCATTCTCTTCCCTTTTCTCCTTCTCTTCCTTTCCCTCCCTCCCTCCCTCCCTCCCTCCCTCCCTCCCTCCCTCCCTCCCTCCCTCCCTCCTTCCTTTTCTTAATTTTTCTGGCCCTTCCCTCCTCTTCTTTTTCTTTTCTTTCCTCTTCTTCTCTCTTCCTTCCTTCTTTCTTTCCTTTCTCCATTGTATTTATTACTGGTGTGTGTGTGTGTGTGTGTGTGTGTGTGTGTGACAGCACATATGTGAAGGCCAAGTGACACGTATATGGGGTTCGTTCTTTCTTTGTTCCTTTACCTGGCTTCTGGAGATAGGACTCAGGTCTTCAGACTTAGATTATCAGGCAGTAAACACCTTTACCCACTGACCCATGCCAGCCTGAATTTTCTTCCTGAAGCTTTCTTGATTATACTTATGAGGATTTTTTGAATATTTTTATAGCTATTCTCAAAAGACCTCCATCTGCAAATATCATCACACTGTGGATTTCAACACCCCAAATTTAGAAAACACATTTGGTGTGTCACATCTCCACTGAAAAATATGGACAGCTTCTTATTTATGTTTGATTTTTAGAGGTAATTTTTCAAATTTGGATTTTTTTCCAGCACATTTTAAGTGCTAAGTTTTAGGTCTATCCCTCCCCCATTCTTTTTCTGTTCTTTCTCTTCTCACTCGTTGTCCATTTCCCCTTCAGTGTTTCCTCTGGGGTTTCTGGGCTCTAGTCCAGGCCAGGCGTGTACGCTGCCCTGGGAATTCCCTTCCCAGTCCATATTAAGGATGCTGCATCTGACGTCCTTGGGTCTGCAGGTGGCTTGCTTAATTTCTGATCATTTGGCTGTGGCTCAGTTTTCCTGCTTTCTAGACTATGACTAAGCTGAGATGCCTGTGTGTTCAGGGGAAGCTCAGGGCTTTCCTCTTCCCCGCAGTGCACCCCGACATCTCGAGCCTTATGCCTAACCAGGTTAACCATGTGACCCAGAGCCTTGCTCCACTGAACTCTTAAGGACCAACCCCTCCCCCGTCCCATCACCTGCAGCCATGTGATTTGGCTCAGACTCTCTGTTTTGCCTCTTTCCAGTAGCTTTTTTTTCTGCTTTCTTGAAGGCCATTGCTGTTTCTGACGTCTGATACGGCATGGGTATGGTTTGGGTGTTGAAGGTCCAGGTGCTGTGTGCTGGGGCGCCGAGTCAGTAGAGCCCTCACGAGATGGGGCCTCGTGGCAGAAGGTGGTTAGGCTCTTCGAAGAAACCAGTGTAGTTCTTGAGGGACCCTGGCTAATTCCTGTGAGTATGAGTTGTTATAAAGAGAAAGTCTGACCCCAGGAGTTCTCTGTCTCACCTTCTAATTTCTCGGTTTCCAGCCACCTGACCTGGGATTTTACCTCTGCCAAACTGCGTGCTATTTGAACCTTTTTCTTTGTGCTGCACCCCCAGGTGTTTGTATAGCAATAGGAAATGGAACAATATAAGTTCTATATTTTATTTACCATTGTTCTGTTTTTGAAAAAGAGAGGGTACTCTGAAGTGTGAATTCACAACAGGAGTGTTATCAGTAGGCTTAAAAAAATTCAACCCTTTGACGTCCTGTTCTTTTTTTCTGGTGGATCTATAGACACAATATCCAGATACTTCAACCTATATCGTGTTGGCTAAAATGGAAATAGTGAAAGAAGTGTTCTTAGCAGCATACTCTTTAAAAGTCAGGACGTTTAGATAGGGAAACAGGTAAGGGGCAAATTCCTCTGTGTTGGGTGGGGTCAAGTGGAGAAAGGGTGGCTTGCTGGATCAGTGAGAGCTCACAGGGCTGACCTCCTACTGGACTCGGACTCCTCACACCTGGTGTGGTAAGTGTCTCAGGACCCTGTGCTCACCTCCTTCCCATAGCTGAGGTGACTATAGAAACAGATAGATGGTTCCGCTGGAGCCGCTGAGTAGGAAGAAAGCTGATAGCCACGAAACTTAGAGAAGGAGAGTATGTGTCAACTGGACTATGGATGAGCTGTTTCAAGATATTCATTTCTTCTTTTAGTAGGAAGAAGGAGGGCCAATTCTGTTTATTAACCAAGACCTGTGAGAATGCTGGCAATAACGGAGAATCAGGAACAGACTTTTTCAGGGCGTGAATTCACTGCCTTACCTTTAGAAGCAAGTTTTTGTTCGGGATTAAACAAATTTTTTCGAGTATCCCACAGGTGTGGGTATTGTGCTTTCTTTTTCTTTCTTTTTTTTTTTAGAGTAAGATTTAATATTTATTCACAGGGTTAAGGAGGGGAAAGGGAGAAGGGGGGAGAGAGAGGGAGGGAGGGAGGGAGGGAGAGAGAGAGAGAGAGAGAGAGAGAGAGAGAGAGAGAGAGAGAGGAGAGACAGACACGTACACAGGCCAAGAGGACAGTAAGAGAGGTATTGTGCTTTCTTGCATGTTGCCATGAATCTCAGAAACAGATTTATCAAGTTAAGAATAGAGCCCCATAATTGAAAGGATTGAAAGGGATGGGCTATTTTTTTTTTTTTTTTTATAATCAAGGTATCTGAAGGACCAGGTGACACATGATACCCCACCTGCTGGAAGTTTGCAAGTGAGGAGCCCAGACCTCAGAAAATAAGCAACACTGTAGCCAAGATCAGTGGAGAGAGAGAGAGAGAGAGAGAGAGAGAGAGAGAGAGAGAGAGAGAGAGAGAGAGAGAGAGAACTATGGTTGAGCTGCTGCCCTGACTTCTAGGGTGAGGATGGGAGAAGAGGGCAGACAGCAGTGAGACCATAATCAGGAAGGAAACCTGCAATGGGGAAGGAATCATGAGTTACCTAGCTTCTCCAGAACACTGTAGATCCTGGGCAAATATTTTCATCATTGAACATGGAGCCTGTTTGGTCTTTCTGACTCACGCTGGGTCTGGATCCCTCACTTCCTCCCAAGGGCGCATCTCCAACGATTACTTGAGGAAACTTCGAGAGCTCTGTGGTCCAGAGAGACATTGCTAAGTGAGAGCACCGAGAAACAAGGGCTCACTCACTCACAGCTCTGGGATCGTTAACTGTACTTGTGTTTCTAGGCTATAGTACACAGTAATCCGGCAGGACTCCAGCTTTCCAAAGAGCGGTTATTACCTAGAACAGGAACTCTGGAAGTGAAAGGAACTGGACTTTGTTCCTATTGAAAACAACCTCTGCTGGTATCTGACAGCTGTATCCCCAACCCCCACCCCCGTGTCTGTGAGCAGTGGTGACGACAGTCTGTCTGTGTTTCTGTGTTTGACTTGTTAATTAGCCTCTTGCTGAGAGGAAAGTGATGTATTATATATGGAGTTAGAGAATTGTTTCACAGTACCAACAGCAGAAGACTGGTTCTCTCTTAAGATATTTGTGTCCCCCCCCCCCTTAATCCTGCTTTGAACTATCAGACTTAGGCCTCTCTCTCTCTCCCCACCCCTACCCCTGTGTGTGTGTGTGTGTGTGTGTTCCAACTTCAGATCATCCCTCTGGTGTCATCCATCTTACTGAGACAGGGTCTTTCACTGGCCCATTGCTGCCCCATAGCTTAGGCCGAGTGCCAGGTCACTGAGTTTCAGGGCTCTGGTGTCTCTACCTTCTCAGCACTAGGATGACAAACATGCCTCTATACCTGCAATTTTTTTTTTTTTTTGGCCTGGGTTCTGGGGATTGAACCCAGGTCCCTGTGCTTGCATGACAAATGCTTTAAACATTCCCCAGGCCAAATATATGGTTTTCCATAGGCGCAGACTATGAAATGAAGTACAAGGAGCAAGCACAGATCTCAGTTGCTTGCTATGAGACAGTCTGGGTGCCACTACCAAAGTCTTTAGTTTTTCCTATTTCTTCAGGACTGTCTGACTGTGGCCAACCGCTTTTAAGATCAGCTTGCTCTATTTTCATTTCACACCTATATTAATTATTTTTACGTAGCTATGACAATTACTTGATGCTAACAATTTAGAAGCAGAAGGTTTTATTTTAACTTGCTGATCCAGAGCTTTCAGTCCATCTCGGCAGCCAGAGTGTAGCAGAACAGAGCGATTCCACCAGGAGACATAGAAAAGAACTGCAGGAAGGGGCCAGGTCAAGGTATCATAGCTTCAGTAACATATATCCATCCATCTAGTCCACACTGCCCACTTTTCAATATGTCACAATAATACTATCATTATCAATCAAGGGTTAACTCATTGATTAGGTAAGAGCAGAAAGACTTAAGTATCACAGACACACCCAGCTACTAATGCCCTGGGAATTTCTCTGTCCAATCAACAGTCAGCACTAAGCATCACATGCCTTAGAACTTTTAGGTTTCGAATAAACCTAATAGAGAGGCTGAGTCTGCTCAAACCCAGGTTACTATAATCCAGAGCATCTTTATAAGAAAAAAATGATAGACAGATGAAAGTGACTGTCAGCCAATCAAGGGCTGCACTTTTATGGATGTTGTTAAGTATGTTATTACGTGTGCTGAGGTGAGAAGACCCATTCTAAATGTGGGCAGCATCACTCCAGGACCGGGATCCTGGACTGACAAAAGGAGAAAGCCAACTGAGTACCAGCAATAATCGCTCTCTGCTTCCTGACTGGGTAGGCAACATGACAGCTGCCTCTTGCCCATGCCGTCCTGACCTTCCTACCGTGCTGAACTAGATTCTGGGACTATGAGTCAAACTATCATTTCTTCCTGAAGATGCTGTTGTTAAGATTTTGATACAGCATTGATGTGGGATTTGGGTCTGTATGCTGTGAGTATGTTTTATTACCATTAGTTGATAAATAAGCTGCTTTGGCCTATGCAGGGCAGAATACAGCAAGACAGGAAATCCAAGGAGAGATACAGGAGGAAAGAAGGCAGAGTCAGGGAGATGCCAGTCAGCTACCAAGGAAACAAGACATGTAGAAAATGAGGTAACGTCACAGCCACGTGACAATATGGAGATGAATAGAAATGGGTTAATTTAAGATGTTAGAACCAGCTAGTAGTATTCCTGAGCCATTGACTAAACAGTGTTGTAATTAATACAGTTTCTGTGTGGTTATTTGTGTCTGGGTGGCTGGGAAACAGTCTCCGTTTACATGGCATCAAGAAAAGCAAGGAATATAACCCGCATCTAGGAACTTTGGAAAAACATCATAGGTAGTTTGTAGCAAATATGGTGAAATAATCGTGTTTGTGGAACAATGACCACAGAAAGCACAAGGAAGGGAGCTGCCATTCTCCTCCCTTGTAATCAGGGCAGTGGGATGCACTTTGTTCCACCAATACTAAGCCAGGACAGACTCAAAGTTGCCAGATTCTAAGTGGGGAACAACACTTAAACATAGGATCCTTGGTCATGATTTCCCTGGAGAAGCGGTATTTGAATTTAATTTTTTAAAAAAAATTACTTTAAAAACACAGTATGTTTATTCATTGAAAATGATACATTTTTGAATGACACTATACAGTGAAAAACCAACCAACCAACCAACCAAACAGACTTTAAATTATTTCAAATCCCTAGCCGGTTACTCTGAGATACAGGGACAATAAGTCAGTATTCCCAGGGATTCTGAGAATTTTCAAAACAATAAGTATGTTAAATATACATCTAGCAATCTTCACGCTCTATTATGTGAATAGCTAAAATCCTTGTTCAAGGAATAAGATACACTGCGTTTCATAATACTTAACAAAGAGTCACAGCCCACAGGAATATTCAAACAACAAAAGGCATAATTTAGAATCCAGGTCTCTCAGTACAATAACAGCCCCTCATGGAACCAATCTGAATTTGATTCTTGAAGTAACTATATAATGCAATGATGAAGAGGTCATAGGCTCTGGAGAGTCATGGCAGGGAGCGTCTGAGGCACGGTAGGGTATAGGAACACAAGCTTCCCTTTCCTATTTTCTATAACCGTGTGGTTATTCCCTGTTATGATAAGGACATCGAGACTTATGTACACTCTGGCTGATGTCTGCGAGGATGCTGGGAGACTCTGATGACACTCTGTCTAGTGCCAGAGAGCTGCTGCCATGTGATGTCTCTCCTACAACCTCTGTTAGCCCATGCCTTACTCAGTCAGTAAATTGCTAAAAAGCTGTCTTTGAGGGCTGACTGAAGCCCCAAATCAGGAAGCTCTGAGTTCATAAATCAGGTGTGTTGGTAATACCTGTAGCCCCCAGCACTCCTGAAGCAGAGTCAGGAAGATCAGAAAGTTAAGGCCATCAGTCTTAGTTGGGGTTTCTATTACTGTGACAAAACACCATGACCAAAAGCTAGTTGGAGAGGAAGGGATTTTATTCAACTTCCACATTGCTGCTCATCGTCAAAGGTAGTCAGGATAGGACCTCAAACAGGGCAGGATCCTGAAGGGAGGAGCTGATGCAGAGATCATGGAGGGGTGATGCTTACTGACTTTCCCCCCTTGACTTGCTCAGCCTGCTTTCTTTTAGAATCCAGACCATTGCAGAGGGCCACTTGTTCATCCCGGCCACCTGGCTAGCTTAGCCCAGAAATAACCACACAGAAATTGTATTAATTAAGTCACTGCTTGGCCCATTAGCTCTAGCCTCTTATTGGGTAACTCTCACATCTTGACTTAACCCATTTCTTGTAATCTGTGTATCACCACGTGTCAGTGGCTTACCAGATAAGTTTCGGCAGCATGTCTTACTCTGGTGGCTGATCCATGGCGTCTCTCTGACTGGGCTTTCTTCCTCCTAGAATCCAGTTCTATCTTCTCCTACCTAAGTTCTGCCCTATTGACAGGCCCAAAGCAGTTTATTTATTCATTAACCACTGAAAGCAGCACATAGACAGAAGGACGTCCCACACCATTTCCCCTTTTCTGTTTAAACAAAAAAGGAAGGGTTTAACATAGTAAAATTACATATAACAGGTATCAAGCAAGAATTAGAGTTACAATATTTTTATTTTCTTTATCTTTTATCATAACTAAGGAAAACTATAACTATAAATATCTATCTATTCTTCAACTCCATCAAAGACTCCAGAAGGATATAATATGACCCAAGTAAACAGGAAATGCATCGTAAGCAACTTCCAAAACTCTAGAATTGATAGAGATATCTTGCTGCCTGTACAGTCACCCAAAGTTCTTGTGTACCACTGGGGCATCCATCTTCAGCCTACAGGCCCATAGTATCCAGCAGACTTTTCCATGAAGCAGGAAATTTCAAAGACAGTTTAGTCACCTTTTTCTGTGTCCTGCATTCTCTTTTATGAAGGAGGAACCCCAAATGATCATCTCACCTTTAGGCAAGTTGAGCAGTCATTTTTCTGCAGGTACTGCATGTCCAGTTCAACAGTTCGGGCAAGAGGAGTTTCTTGCCCAAATGTCTAACCAACTCCATAAGGAGCCTCTTCAATGCCCATCATCCTTTTGAAGTAGCTGGTGCTGCCAGGAGCAGATGTGTCTCATTGTCATAAAAAGTCCTAAGTTATTAAAACATTTTAAACGCCATATTCTGAAGGGCTCTGAAAGATTTGAAGAATACCTACCTAACACAGTTTGGCATATTACAGATTCAAATTCTTTTCCTGTGCCCATCACTTCCCCTGGTGCCCCCATCGCCACCTCTGAAACTTCCAGGGAAGAATTCCTAGGGTAGTGAAGGGGAGTTGGCACGGGGCAGTCATTGGAACCATGCTGTGCGGAGTCATCCCCAGCCTTCACTGGCTCTGGAGTGGTTTATTCTGTCCCTTACTTGATACTACAGAAGGAGTGCTGGTCTTGCCCCTCAGGGGAGAGCTGAGCTGGTCTTGCTCCGAGCCTGAAATAGCCCCATCCCTCACCACAGGTGTGCACCTCACCTGGGCCGCACACTAGATCTGACCCTGTGGTGGGGGTGCAGATGAGCCGACCCCTCCCCTTCATCTCCTATCCGGTAGGTAGCGTGGAGGAGGGAAAGATGCCCTCCCCCCTCCACCCCTTGCTACCTGTGTCAGTCAAGAGAACTGGCCCTCAGGGTCATGAGAGTGAGAGAACTAGCCCCGCCCTTCACCAGCTGCAGCACACGGGAGAGCAGGCTGGCACCCGTCTGGGCAGCACACCAGCTCTGACCCTGTGTCAGGGATGCAGGTGAGCTGCCCCTGAGGGCCTGAGCGCAGGAGAACTGGTCCTGTTCCTTGCTGCAGGCTGCACTGGGTGAGCTGGATGAGGCAGTGCCGGAGAGCTTCCCTGGGTAGTGCTGGTGAAGGAAAGCTGGAGAACTCACCAATCCAGTTACCACCTCGATCCAGAACCAGGGCTATGAGTTAGTCCACTCTGATTTCTCCCTCATCTGTGAACTGCTGGAGCATGCGAAGGGAATGAACCTACAGATCCCAAACAGCAGAACTTCATGATACAGGACAAAAAACAGGACAGCCAAGAGGATCCCCAGTGAGAGTCCATCACCAGTGGTATAGTGGGAGCCTCAAGCAGGACCAATGGCTCCTGGCAATGGACACTTGCAAGTAGACAGATGGACTAAAGGGTAAACTGTGTGACTCAATGGGCCACACTGCAGTATCCATGACGAGATTCTCTTCCTTTGTTTAAAACAATAAATGCAGCCAGACATGGTGCTGGAGAAGGAGCCACTACATGTTGATATGCAGGCAACAGGGAGTAGAATGATGCACTGGGCATGACTTAGGCATGCATGAGACCTCAAAGCCCACCCCACAGTGACACACTTCCTCTAATAGGCCATACCTACTCCAACTAAGCCACACCTCCTAATAGTGCCACTCCCAAAGAGTTTATGGGGCCAATTAAATTCAAATTACCACACACCTCAAAGACTGTTTCTTGTATAAGAAGCCTTGGCCATGATATCTAAGAACATCAATAGAAAGATAACTAAGACACTAACCTTGGACGTGGTCCCAAGATGACGGAGAACTTTGGCTTTGTCATTGAGTCAAGGGTTGGCATTCAAATACATTGTTCTAAGAAGGATGCCCATGGGCTTCCTAAGTTACCAGTTTCTGTGTGATTTACTTTGTTTCTGTTGTTGTTTCTTCCAGCCTTACAGTCATTTTGTAAATTAGATCAGTGTATTAAATTCCATGTTCAAAATCCAGTGTTCCTAGGCTTTGGGACCACTGTCCTGACTTCCCAGTGTTCTGGTCTCCTGGTTCTCGTTCTCTGTAGCATGGTCAAGGGTCACCATCAGATTCTATGGTTTTGTCTGTGAAATTTAACAACAGTTAGATTTTTTTCCCTTTTACCTTAGGCCAGTGGCATAGGCTAGTAATCTTATTTGGGAGACCAGGCTGGGAGGATTGTTATTGCCAAGCCAGCCTGGGTGCCTTCGTGGGACACTGTCTCAAATAAAGAGTGAAAAGGGGGCTGGGAAATCAAAGTACAGTGTATATGTATTGTATTGAACACATGACATTCAGGTAGTGTGTAATTAAACTTTGCACCAACACAAGGATTTATTGTAGTTTTGAGCTGGAAACCCTTAAGTGCCCTTTCTAACTATATTAAACCATATGAATATGTAATAAATTGATGTAAATAGTGGGTACCCCACTGGACCATGAAATACTTGAATTTAGTATTCCAGCCACCAGTATTCAAGTTCCCTCTACGCTCTCTCTCCTTCTGTCCTCCCCAGGCCCTACTCACCACTAATTTCCTTGCTAATGTAGGTTGATTGGCATTTGCCAGTTTCCTGAATGTTGTCCTCTACTTGTTGCATTTATGATTATGTCTAATCAAATTGTTTGCCTATTTTAATTGGATTCTTTTGTTCCTATCATACTGCCTGAGTTCCTCGTGTATTCTGGATATTGGTTCCTTGCCAGGTTAATAGTTTGCAGGCATCTCTCTCTATTCTGTAGATTGTCTGTTTTGTCTGCTGATTCCTTTGCTGTGTGAAAACATTTTTTAATCCCATTTGTCTATTTTTGCTATGCTAATCTGTGCATTAGAATCTTTTCCAAAAAGTTATTGGCCATATCAAGTCTTGGCATATTTCTTTCTTACAGGCATCGTTAGAAATGTGGCAAAGGCTTCATACAGGGTTTACATGTGAGCCTGGAGCCCAAAAGTAGTTCTCTCTCTCTCTCTCTCTCTCTCTCTCTCTCTCTCTCTCTCTCTCTCTCTCCTTTCTTCCTTCCCTTCTTCCTTCCTCCTTTCCCTCCTTCCTTTTGTGGTCCCTCACAGTCTTCTTAAATGTAGAAACACAGGTTACTTTTTAAGTAAAATCCAGACTTCTAAAATTGAACTTAATTGTGTGTTAGCATGGCATTTTAATAAAACAAAATCTTAGCACAAATCCTGTGCCTAGAGGCTGGAGAGAGTTCAGTCAGTAGAATGTTTTCCTTGAAAGCATGAGCACCATGAAGACCCAAGTTCAACCCCAACACCTATATCCAAAAGCTGGGCCTGGTGGTAGGTACTTGTAATGCCAGTGCTGGATGACAAGGACAGGAAAAGATGCCTGGGCTTCCTCACCAGCCAGCCTGGACCCATCTGCACCCCTCAGGCTCAGAGAGAACTTTCTTTTCATGATGCGGTAGAGAACATTCTTGAGGAATGTCCTGATGTGGTCCTCTGGCTTCTATTCCCCCACAAAGGCACATGCATATATACCTGCGCACGCGCACGCACACACACACACACACACACACACACACACAGAGTCATACACAAAACAAAAACAGATCTCCCAGTGCCTGGTACTATTCTCCTGTGCTCCAGTGTTTTCCAACTCCCTTGGGGCTCAATTCTTCATGTCAGGAAGAGCTGCATGGGCACCAGCAGGCCCTGTCTCCTGCCCTCCACAGAGAGCATCAGTCACTACCACTCTCCAGACTGGCTCCTTCTGTCTTCATTTGGACGCTCTAGTAATCACGGTTTGAATAAAAGTTACAGTTACTTGGTTGGGAGTGACTTTCAGTTGCTCCCTGCTGCTGTGCCTCTGCTGTAAGGGAGGCACCAGTGGTCTCAGGAAACAGCCCAGCCAGTTTCTCTAATTGCAGCCCCTCCTGGGGGAACACAACTGATTGTTCCTTGGCAGAATCTGAACTTAAACTTCGCTCATGATGTGCGGAATCCACTCCTAATGGCGGCTGACTCCAGTCTCCACCTTGATCTTGGCTGTCGCACTGTTCTGTGGATGCCAACTCCACTGCGTGTGAGCTGTCCTCATCTCTGCCCCAGTGGCTGGCAGATTCTGGAGCTCAGACCTAATTGGCCTGGCCCCTCCATCTGAGTTGCTGTTAAATGAACAATAAGCTAATTTGAAGACTAAGTTGAGAGTCTTTGTTTTCTCTTTTAAGTTTTGACTTTTTTGGGTATGTGCGGTATGTGTGTGTTCGTATGTATACACCTTTGAGACATCTGACATCTGGTGTCTTCTTGCATGCGGTCCCCACCCTTTGTGGGATGGGTGTTGCAGGGTATTTGTTCATATGGACAGTCCAAGACTGACAAAGTTTACCTTGAATTGACCAGAATTAGCCATAGAGGTTTTGGAGGACTCAGGATACATATAGAGAGACACAGGGAAGTAATAGAGAAGGACTTAGAAAGATCCAAGGGCCCTTTTGAATTGAAGGAGGAGGAGGAGGGAGGGAGGGAGGGAGGGAGGG
>NW_026068083.1:768891-794255 GCF_014885135.2 Alexandromys fortis
GAGAGAGAGAGAGAGAGAGAGAGAGAGAGAGAGAGAGAGAGAGAGAGAGAGAGAGAGAGAGAAGGTCACTGGTCGTTTTTCTACCACTTCTCTGATTAATCAGGTTTTTGCCCCAATGTCTGATTCCCGCGTTTTATTTAATAATAGGACAATATAAGTAAATGATTCAGGAGGGGAAGAGCGTTTCACTGAATTTGGGCCTCACAAATCTGGTGAGACTGATTGGCCAGTGAGACCAGAGACCTGCCTGTCTGCCCCTGACGCAGCGTTGGGGTTACAGGTATGCTGGCATACTTACCTTTTCCATGGGGGCTGGGGATCGGGGTCTCATGTTTGTACTATTAACACTTTTTCTGGGAACCAGCTCTTCAGCTTTTACATGCCCTTTGGGGACAACATTAGTATAACAGTAGAAATGACCAAGGGAATGTGAACAAGGGAGACTCCAAGGAATGACAAGTCTAGGAAGGAAAGAGCACAAGGCATGCTGAACAATGCCCACAAGTCAGGTTCTCAGATGCAGCTGTCAAGCAGTAGATACTCAGTTAAAGATACTGTAGCTTCCCCAGAGAGAAGGATGAGTGTGGGGAAGAATAGTCATGTTAATTAATAGCCCAGGATCTCAAGTATCTGAAAGTCATTTTTATGAGAGAAGTTACATTCTTTCCATACTCCTCCAGGCCATGCCCAAATTACCTCACTTTCAAATCCTACAAGACTCAAACCAGATCCCACAGTACCATACACAAGGAACTCTTCAGCTTCCATTACTCTTATCTCTAAGGCACTGACAACATCTGTTGCTGTGGCAACATGTGCCAATAATCCTGACAGATGGGAGCAGGTCACGTGACTAGGTCTGACTCTGACCAGCTTTGGGACGTGGACCTGCAGACCCAGAAAGACAGATGAGGGTGTGCAGAGTCCTAATCCCTTGCATTAAATCACTGCTGTTTCCAACCAAAACAACGGAGTAACTGACCTCCAGAAGTATAAGGGATCAGTTTCTAAATGCTGGGGCTGGGGGCGGGGGATGAACTTTGTGGACACCTTTGCTGTGGCTCCTATTGCTCTTAGCCCTATGGATCTTTTATATCCAAAAGCAGCAATAAAAAATGGTTCCAATAAGGTTTAGGACTTAAATAAAACCAGAATAGCTCTTTCTTGTATAATTTGTCATGATGTATAATTTTTTGCCCAAATTTGGATAATTTTTTTCTGAATTTGAACTTACATAAAAAGTAAAAATCATTAGTAAGATTTTTATGTGCACACCCCCACATACACTCACACTCACACACATGACTATGTACAACAGATTCCGTGTACCCAAAAACAATTTTTAAAATCCCAGATAAATTTCTGTCAAAATATAAGCCCATTTAAACTTTCTAAATTCAGAAGGTAGTTCTGCTGGTTTAGAAATGCTTTTCATAGGACATATTTAGAGTGTTGAGAATGCGCTCAGCTTTTGTTAGAATTTTTCCTGTTGAGAGACACAATAAAAACTTCAGAATGTTTGTCCTGATTCAAAGTTCAGGTGTCTATTGAGCCGTCTCTAATGAGTGCCACGTAATAGAGCCAAGCAGATTCCTCTCTGGGGCCCCCAAAGCTTCAGAGTCAAAGCTCTTAGACCAGTGTCAGTTTGCAAAAGTCGGAAATGTGGACTCAGCTCCTAGCTCTTCCTATACAGCACTGTCTTGAGTGTCTATTGCTGTGATCAAGCACCATCATCAAAGGCAACTTGGAGACAAAGGGTTTGGCTTACACGTCCTGGCCACAGTCTATCACAGGTAAGTCAGGGCTGGAATCGAAGGCAGAAATCTGGGGGGAGGAACGGAAGGACAGGCCATGGAGGAATGCTGTTTACTGGTTCGTTCCTACTGACTGACTCAATTTGCTTTCTTATAAACCCCAGAACCAGTGATGGTACTGCCCACAGTGAGCTGGGTCCTTCTACATCAGTTAGTTAAAAAAAAAAAATGCCCTAAAAGCCTGCCAACATGCTAATCTGATGGGGGCATTTTCTTACTTGAGGTTCCCTCTTTCAGATGACTCCAGCTTGTGTCAAGCTGACAAAGAAACTAGCTAACTAATCAGAGAAGTAATGGAGAAGCACCAGTCAGTCTCATGACTGCACATTTCTTAATCTTCCACAATATCTTCACATTACTAAAAATTAATTTGGACAACTGGAGGATACAATGAGACAGGAAAAAAATTTCATAATCAATTGGCTTAGTATAGTGTGTTCCATAGGGTAAAGAGAATAGCAAAGGGTCAAAAGGTCAGCAATGGATTATTTGTACTGCTCTCCCTTGGTCCATCCCGGCTCTGACTTTGTGCTTTAAGTTATCCCTTCTTCTTCTGAGCCTTCACGCTGGAGCTGCAGCTCCGTGAGCCTGGGGTACATGTCACCACTAAACTGAGCCCCAGTACCCAGTGTCAAGCAGACACTTCTTGTTGCACATGTCACATCTAAACACGGCAATTTAGTCCCAGCACTTAGTATTAAGTTGATGTACAGTTGGTAGTTGCGTAAATAAGTAAACCTTAAGGGTTTAGATGGATGGCTTGGAGCTTTTTGGCAGACTCCCAAATTCATAGCCATACATTAGGAGATCAGGCAAACACAGGAGCTTAGATGCAGTCTGCCCTGCTGCTCTTTGGTTTCTGGTTTAAGCAAAGTAGCCTAGGTTGTGCTTTTCACCTCACGGGTGAGTTGCACTCAAAGTCTCTAGTAAAGTAGAAGGAAGAGGTGCAGGACCTTTTGCTGTGTGAGTGATGTTATAATTTAGAGAGGCTATTTGTAAACCTAGAAGAGTCCAGAACAGGCGAGGCTTAGTTGGTAGGGTGTTTGGCTTGCATGAGGACCCAAGTTTGAGATTCATGTAAAAAGCCACCGTGTGTGCTTGTCAGCTTTGTGATGGAAGGGTAAAGGATGGAAATCTCTGAGGTTTTCTGGCCGGCCAGCCTCGCAGAATCAGGGATCTTCAGGCTCTGCGAAGAGACGAAGGCAGAAAAGAAACCCCATTTGACCTTCGATGGCAGCTTCTTTCCCATTGGCTAGTTTTCAGTGCCAGAAGCTGCTGTCCAGGCAGCTGGGGAGGAAAGTCTACAATGGTCTCTTTCAGCTTCAGATCTTCCCAGGAAAGAAGTCCTCACAGATACAATAGTGGCATGGCTGTTATGAGGTAACTACCTGATTTCTGTTTGCATCCACGGCCTGCTCTGTGGGAGGGAGTTTCTCACCTGGTGCTGTGAACCTGGTCAAAGGCTTGTGGGTGGTGAGTTCGTAAGTACCAGCGGTGAACCCATCTCTTTTGTCTTGCTAGAGCAATCGTTGTCAAAGTGCCTGTTAATTAACTCTGCAGTTAGCACAGAGTTTTGTGTCTGACCTAGGTGCAGAGAATAAGTAACTGTTAATAGCTTATGATTAAACAGATCATTCATATCACCACTTCCAACCCTCAGGAAACTTCTCAGAAGAAGGTAAGAGCCAGGTATTAGGGAGAAAGACCCTGAAACAATCTTATGGGAATAAAAAGGCCTGGCACCATGAACTTCCAGCAGCTACAGTTGCCTGCACAAGACTTGCACAAGACATGGCCAGCAAATGTTCAGTCATACGATGGGGAGGGACTTATCAGTCTCTGGATGCTGAAGAAGAGGAACTCATTGTTTTCAGTGATGCAGCTGCTGATAAATTGTTCTTGCTCCAGTGGATAGCTCCGCACTCACATCTATGAATGTAGGCCATCTTTAACACAGTAGGTCACAATGCAAAAACAAAAAGCATCAAAGTGGGAGTTGATGGGAGGAGGAGGGCTAACAGAAGGTGGGGAAGATGAGCGTGGCCAGAATAAATCATGAACAGAGAATAACTTAATGCTGTCTTCTCTAGCTGTGGCCATGGAGCACCCAAGGAATGGGCAGGGTCTCCTTCATCTTTGCCTCAATGAAGTTTAGCTCAGTTTATGCAGCTTCTCTAAGTGCAGCAAGAGCAAGAGCTGTGCTTACTCCTCTCTGTGTGTGCAGAAAAGCTCTAGCACAGCAGGAATACTCCATCTGGATGTTTGGGTCCCATCCTTCCTCCATGCTTCTGGCTACCCATGAACTGGTACCTGGGTGCGTTCTTGAGCATCTCGATATTGTCTTTCCTGCTCCCATGCCAGGTTCTACTCCTGGAGCATTGCTGACTGTAGTGGACATTCTGCTTTTGAGACTGTTTCTGGCCTTCTGCCACTGACCCTAGGCTAAGTTCTTTGGGGGGGGGGGGAATTGTGCTTTACTGACAAGGGCAGTCTATTTGGAATACTGCCTGCTTTCTGCTGAGGAATGTGAGTTTTTCCCCCAATGGAATTTAAATTTGGAGTACAATGATAAAATGAAACATGCAGCTGACCTTAGTGGCCTGTGTTCCTTTCCTTCGGTGATCCTGTGGGGATGAGATGAGCTTACAGAGCAGGCGTGTACCCCTGACCTAGGCAGGCTTTCTGCTTCTGCCTCAGCCTCACGCTGGAGCTGCAGCTCCGTGAGCCTGCCAACAAGTTTCCCTTTGGGCTTCAGTAAAGTCATGCTGGTTCCGGGGAAACATTTAAATTAACCTGAGCCATTTCCGGGAAGCACAAGTAATGGAACACCATGCAGAGTCCACCTCTCAGAGTCAGCCTTTCTGCTATTTTTATGATGTGTTTTACTTTCAGCAGGTTTTCCATACACACACACACACACACACACACACACACACGGACACACACAGACACACACACAGACACACACACACACATATCTTGGCAGCTTCCACAATATTTGAAAGTTACTGTTATGTGGCTGCAATAGTCAGTTCTTGTTTTACTCATCCTGGCACAACAGAAGCTGAATTTCTTCCTGATTGCGTCAGGGCTCTCACCACGTGTCTGCTGTCTCTTCTCAAATACTCTCTCTCCTTCATTTTCATTCTGGTACACTAGGTTTAACAGAAGTTGACTCAAAACCCCACGTCCTCTTAGAAGGCAGCCCTGTTCTCCACAGGAAGAACAAACTCCCTCCTTCTGTTCTATATGCTGACATCCCTTAGCCTGCGTTCCCTGCAGTCTGTCAGCATGTGTCTTTTTTCTAGTGGACTAGGCACTGGTCTTGAAGGGTCTACTGGGCTTTACTTATTCTGCACAGTGCCTACATCTCCAACGAGTCAGAAGACTGAATGAAAGAATAGGTAAGGCTCACCTCACCCCCTTTGTGGAGTTGTATGGACTCACTGGTCATCAGGGCCCTCACCCACTGATGATTCTGGAACATGCTAAGTACACTGATTTTTCTTTGTGTGACTCTCCTTGACTGGGTATAGATAATGAGAAACAAACATTATCTTCTGGCTGATGGCTGCTTTCCACCTACCCAGATTAGGCTAGCCAGTTAACATTTATTAAAGACATCATAAACACAAGGAAATATTTTATAGGAAGCTTAGAGAGTTATGGCAAAGACGACTTATTTAAAAAGTCTTCCAATCTAGTCAAGAAATAAGACACAGAGGTTGGAAAAGAGACGCAGTGGTTAAGAGCACTGATGGCTCTTCCAGAGAACCTGGGTTTGAGTCTTAGCACCCACATGACAACTTACAATCATTTATACTCCAGTCCTAGGAGGATCCTAGCTCTCTTCTGACTTCAGAGAGTATCAATCATACATGAGGCACATAGGCATACATGCAGGCCAAACACCCCTACACATAAAATAAAATGCTTTTTAAAAAGTTAAAAAAATAAAGAACAAGACATTAGAATAGCTGAAGTGAATATGATTAAAATTGTCTTTATATATTTGAAAACACCATCATAAAACTACTACTTCATACAGTTAGTGTCTGTTAGTAAGAAGAAAGAAGCAGAAAGTGACAGTCAACATTTCCAAGGTGTCATGGATTCTGTGTTAAAGAAATCCTGCTCAGGGAACTCAGGGAACCTGGTTTCTGTACATTGTGAACACCATCCCAGTCCTTAGTTCCTTCTAAACAAACCCAAAGAGAACAGAAGGCAGTTTTAGAAGAGAGGCTAAGGGTTGGCACAAGTTCCTTTTAGAAGTCAATGCAAGTGAACAGAGGGGCGTCTTGTAGAAGTCATCCATGGTGACGGTTTGGTAATCAAGTTGACCTTTCTCTTCTGTCAAAGTCATGTGGTTTTCCACTGTGGGTCTGCAGCCATTTATTTTTTACTTTTTATGGATGGAATTCCCTCCACATCCACTCTCAGTGGACTCTGTGGGATCTTGTGACTTTCCAAGTAGCTTTTCAGAACTGTTTCAGTCTTAGTACAATGGGTAGGTTTCTGGCATTTTCATTTTTAAGAAGGCTGTGATTATCAGTCATTTTTTCCAGTTTTGTCCAAATAGTAATGAAAAAAAAAACAAATTAAGAATAAAAATTCATGGAAACTCTCATACCATTAAGAGGTCATTAAGTTTGGCAAGAATGGCTGAATTCACAATTTTGGCCTCATTCCTTGGTCTTGGGATTAAATTTAGGAAAACAGTGATTACATAAATTTTAACAAACTAAATGATGCTTGGCTGCGTTGCAATTTTGTATTCTTTAGGGAAAAGAAGACATGAATTTCCAATCATCCATACTGTTATGAATCGAACTTGTAACAAGTAGAAATGGATCTAAGTTTTGGGAGCCTGAAGCTCGTGCGACTTTGGAAGGTCTATTTAAAGTATGATTAAATATAAAATAGTGCTTACGGAGAGTGAAAAGGAAGCTGTAGCGTCACAAATGCTGACAAACTCCCCAGACCCAGACATGACCGTGTGCGGAAGCCACAGCACCCTTATAAAACATCTGCCAAACTTGTCCCTGTATTTCCTCGATTTGGACATTTTCACATTAGGCGATTTGAAGGATTCTCTACAGTCTAGCTTCCCTCTATTGTAAACATCGACTCTCCTAACATTTTGCTTCACAAGACTCATTCTTCTGGCCTGGAACCTTCTATCATGATGCCAAGTGAGTTGGCCAGGATGGACAGTAGGATTATTCCTGGAAGTCCCTCCCACCAGTCTATGGCCAGCAATAACCATACGTGGAAATGACTCCATGCTGTGTAAACATGTTTTTCTGAACCCGAACAAAAATGCACACTCAGCTCGCCGCGTCTCCTTATTTAGATTCCATAAATGTCTCGGGTCCCCCGAAAGTCTGCCGAACAGCAGAGGAAGCTGGAGCGGGGAAAAGTCAGAGCCTCAGTCAATGGCAGTCAACTCCTTTCCTCTGCAAGCTGCGCAAGAATCTCTGCCTTCATGACTGAGTGTGCCACGAGCGTCTTCCTGGAATGGAGTCATCTGTGCTAGACTTTTACTTTTCTAATTGACTCTTTTTCGTCTTAAGGCAAAAGTAAAGTCAGGCATTGGAAGGTCGTCTGTGTACTGCTCCTTCCCAGCTACCAAAGCGCTTGACTTTTAAACCGATTCCTCCCACCCTCCCATCTCCCACCTCTCTCAGCTCAGTCCTGAGGACTTCCCGGTGGGTCTTCCCTCACAGACAGCTGGAATAGCCTCATGTGCTAAGCACACTTACCGTGTGGTTTTGCTTCTGTTTTTTGATTTTGTTTTTGCTTTTGATTTTCTGGATCCAGCTGTCATTTTTTGGCTTCTGGAATCTGACCACAGTTTCTTAGTTTTCTCCTCTTAGCCTGCCGTAGTTTTGTGTGTGTGTGTGTGTGTGTGTGCACATGGGCGAGTGTGCATGGGTGTGCATGCCTGTGGAGGTCAGAGTTCAACGTCAGTTGTTGTTCCAGGGAAGCTAGCCATCATGTTTGAGACAGGGTCTCTCCCTGGGACCTAGGATATCTGCCCACGGAACCCCAGGGATCCATCTGTTTTTGCCTCAGCAGGCCTGAGATTAGAAGAAAATACCTTTTTACACAGGTGCTGAGAAAATCAGGTCTTTGTGCTTGCATAACAAACATTTTACTCACTGAGCCATTTCTCCCAAATTCTCGGTTTGTTTTGTCACATTTTAGGATATCCTATGACCCCAAGCCCTTCTCCTTCCCATTTTAGCAGCCCTTTGCCCTGAATCGTTTCCACTGGGTTACTTCTGGAATCTTGTCTCCTGGCTGGCCTCTAGGTCTAATTCTCCTTCAGAGGTTCCAGATTAATGATTACTTCCTTCCCACCCATCCCTTCTGTCTCCCTGAGCCCCAGTGACCTCCTGTGCCTGTCTCCAGCTCACTCTGCCGTACTTCCAACCATCACCCTCTATCTAGCTATGTTCAGAGGGGGATTATCCCCATCACTCTGGAGCTTATTCTGGCTGAAGTAGCACAGGCTCTGAAACGACAAGTCATGGGAACAGTTTATTAAATTATGAAGCATATCAGGACTTTAAAAGAATACAAATAATAATAAGATATACCTTTGTATGTGCCGCAGCCAGAAAATCCCGCATTTCTCATAATATATAAAGTTGTTTAATGGTCTGTTTTGAAGTTAGTATTTATTCAGTTTGTGTCATTTTTCTATGTGCTTTGAAAATTCACAAAAAGTTGGGCATCATGACACATGTCTGTGATCTCGGCCCTGGGTGGAGTGAGAAGGTGGACAGAGAAAAATCAGATGTTCAAGGTTATCCACGGCTACTTTTCCATTGCTGTGATAAAAATCACAATCAAAAGCAATGTAATCAAGAGTTTGTTTTGGTTTATGGTTTTACAGGGCTAGACACCCATACTGTCAGGGAAGGCATTGTGGTGGTAACGGGAAGCTGAGAGGGCTCATGTTAAGCACACACAGGAGGCAGAGAGAGTGCTCTGGAAGTGGGTTTCACCTCCCCAAACATCATTACCAGCTGGAGACCAAGTGTTTTAATATATGGGCTTGTGGGGGATGTTTTTCATTTGGGCCATTTCATTATATTATAACAAGTTCTAGACCAGCCTGGACTACATGAGACCCTGTCTCAAACGAACAACCCTACAAAGAGCAATGGACTTAGGTTAAGGGAAAATTCCTGAATGATGAACTAATAGTCCATTGTTATATAATTTGTGTTTTTCATTCAATTAATGTTGCAACATTTATCTATATCCTTACAACTGTATCTTATTTTAATTTTTCTCAATGGACTTACTTGGTGAGACACTGTGATTCTTATCTTTTACTGACAGACTCTGGGTTGTTTCCACTTGGCTCACATTGCATATTGCTCATGCAAAGGCTCTGGTCTCTGCCTCTGTGTTTTGCCACCTTTCTAGATGTCGCAAGTTTGTTTTCCAAGAGGATCACAGATACAGTCAGCTTTTGGCAGTAGGCAATTTCTATCTCCTCACATAGCATCCCAGTGGTATGCAGTGTCAGGGATAGGAAATGGTGCCTTATTTCAGTTTACAGTAACCTCGGTATTCACGTCTATACATCTTTTATAAGCTCATTAGCAAGTTCATCTAGTTCTCTGTAGTGTGTGAGTCTTTACATGCTGCCTACCAACCTTGCTTCTTTTTCTTTCATCTTTCTTTTCTTGTCCTTCTTTTTTTATATTCTCCTGTTCCTCTTCTTCCTCTTTCCCTTCCTCCTTCCTTTCTTCCTTCATCTTTCCCCCTTTCTCTTCTTCCCTCCCTCCCCTTTTTTCTCACTGTCTTCTTTATCTCTCCTCATCTTTCTCTCTTCTGACTCTCACTGAGCCCACAGTCCTCCTGCCTCAACCTCGTTAGTGACCAGCATCATGTGCCTCACAACCTTGCATTCTTTAAGCGTGTTACCGTTTTACTATCTTTCTCTTTTTAAAACATATGTCTGTGCTTGCTGTATATATAAAGAAGATGTTTTCAAGTCAAGGTTACAAGCGCATCCTTACTAGGTATTCTGAATCTGTGCTCCTGTTTATGCGTCAAAGGTTCTTAAACGAGACTATTTATTTTGTGAAAGTTGAGAGTTGGAGAGAAGTAAGACAGAAAACCTGGCCATTCCTGGAATAGTCACTTGATAATACTTTGGCATACTTTTCTTGTTTATTTCAGTTTTCATTGTTGTTGTTGTTGTTTTTTTTTTTTTTACTTTGTGATACATTTTTGCATATCATTTCTTTGGGTTTAGACTGATGTACATAAGCTACTTTTCGAGCCCAATGTGGGGCTCAAACCCATGACCCTGGAATTAAGAGTCCCACTAGCTGAAGGAGGCTGCTTGTTTATCCTGACTACTTAGCCCTGAAATAATCACGCAGAAACTGTATTAATTACGTCACTGCTTGTCCCATTAGCTCTAGCTTCTTACTGGCTAACTCTTACATATTAATTTAACCCATTTCTATTAGTCTGTATATTGCCACATGACAGTGGCTTACCGGCTAACATTCCCAGCGTCTGTCTCCAGCGGCTCCATCCCTTCTCTCCAACCCCACCCTTCTTTCTCCCAGCACACAGCCTAGCTTTCCCCACCTAGTTCTGATCTTCCCTGCCATAGGCTCAAAGCAGTTCTTTATTCATTAACCAATAAAAGCAACACACAGACAAAAGGACCTCCCTCACCATTGTGCATGTCTGGATACATGGGTGCCATGACAAACTTGTGAGGTCAGAGGAAAGCCTGTGGAAGTTGATCCTTTCTGTCTACTAGGACAGTACCCCCAGGGATTGCCCCAGGGATTGAACTCAGGTTATCTGTAGTAAGAGCTGCGGGCTATGTTCCTGCCGCCCCAGCTCCTGGTTGCCTGGCTAGCTTAGGCCCCAAAATAACAACACACAAATTGTATTCTTTTAAACACTGCTTGGCCCACTAGCTCTAGCCTCTTACGGGCTAATTCTCATATTTTGCCTAACCCATTTTTAGTAATCTGTGTAGCACCAGTCTTACCGGGAAAGATTCAGCATGTCTGACCTGGAGGCTTGCTTCTGCCCGGGAGAGGGGAACATGGCCTCTGAGCTCACTTCCTCTTCCTCCTAGCATTCTGTTCTGTTTACTCCTCCCACCTATGTTTTAACCTATGAGGCCAAGCAGTTTCTTTATTACTTAACCAATGACCTTCCTCCATCAGTTATTAGGCTTGGTGGCATCATCCTGGTTAGAGGGAGGTATTAAAAGAAAGGAGAAACCAGAGAGGGTACTAGGAGGAGGGAATAAAGATAAATATGTTATGTTCTTTCTCATAAACAGAGCCTAGGTTTAAATATGCACATGACATGAGAACAGAAAGAGGGTTCTACTTGAGGCAAGGACATGGACCAGTAAGAGGGTGTACAGAGGAAAGGTACATATACATAAATAAAGTACAATATACATGTACAACAATGTCATAAACCCATTATTTTTTAGGTTTACTAAAAAAAATGAAAGCATTATCCTGCCCTTCAGAGTAAAAAATACATGTCTTTAAAATAAAATCATGTTTGTGTGATATGGGATTCCCCTCTGTATGCTGTGAATACCATTGGTTAATAAAGAAACTGGTTTGGCCTGATAGGGTATATAGATGGGGAAAACTAAACTGAATGCTGGGAGAAAGAAGGAGGAGTTAGAGAGATGCCATAGAGCCACCACCAGAGACAGACATGCTGAAACTTTGCTGGTAGGCCACGACCTCATGATGATGCACGGATTAATAGAGATGGGTTAAATTAAGATGTAAGAGTTATCAAATAAGAAGCTAGAGCTAATGGGCCAAGCAGTATTTTAAATAATATAGTTTCTGTGTAATTATTTTGGGACTGAGCTATCAAGCACCCAGAAACAAACTAACGGCCTCCTTCCAACTTTGGGCGGCTAGAAGGAGTTGGGGAGGGGATACTGTGGTTGGGATGTATTGTATGAGAGAAGAACCCATTTTCAATTCAAAAATTAAATAAAACAGCAACAGAAATAGAATAAAAAACATGTAAAGATATAAATCAAGAAAATTTGATGTTTACCTTTGGGTTATTTTCCCAAGTATGAAAAACATAACCACCCACCCTCTTTCCCTCTGAAATAAAGCATTTGTAAACCTGTCTAGTCAAGCTAGAGTTCTTTTTAAGCTTGGGTGATTCAAAGGATTTAAAATCCTGGCCTTTCAGTCAGTAAAAAGCCCAGATGTTTGAAAGATTGTCTCCAAACCCTTGAATGTGTGGTTAGAAAATGTGGCAGAAATGTAGCAAGTCTTTCTTCAGCTGAGGGGCTCCTGTGTTAAACATTTCATTAGCTTGTCCCTGTGAGAAGTTAGCTCACAACCGTTCTGTTGACACATTCTTCTCTTGTCTGGGAATGTGCATCTATCTCAGCAATATGCTGAGCTGACTCCAGGGAGGTTGGTGAATTTTCAGCAGCTCAAGTGCTTTGGGGAAAGTTTTACTGTTTGTTTTTAATTATAGCAAAAATAAAGAACTTAAGTAATTAGTTGAGAGTCTGCACAAGGATAGACCCTTCAACAGTCAGTCAAGAATTGATATGCGGGGCGCTATGCTCAGGAGGCCCCCACTGCTTATTTGCTGCTGATTGATTCGGGGAGTGGAGGGGGGAGGGCATTGCTTTTAGTTGTAATGACTGCTCCAGGCTCCAGGAAGGTTCCAATCCAATGCTCACACAGGTGGCCCCGACTAAATAGGTCACAAAACCAAACCAAAAATCACGAATCTGGGAAAAAGAATAGAAGAAAGCAAGTAGTCAGGGGTGTTGGGATGGGGGGGGGGGAGAAGAAGAGAAGGGGAGGGGGGAGTTACCAAAATGCATTGCATATATGTATGAAATGCTCAAATAACAAACTTAATAATGGAATTTTAAAAAGAATGCTTGTAGTTACTAGAAACAGAAATACATTTCAAAATCTGTGTAGCCATTATATGAGTTTACTGGTAGTTTTTATGTATAAACACCCAGGCCAGTAGTCACTTTCCTATTTCAACCTGGGCATCAGGAAGTTTGGGGAAGAACTTACAGAGGTTAAGTGGTTCCCTTTGTCTCTCGCTATTAGTGGTAATCACCAGCAGTGGTTCATTGGAATCCAAAATAGAAATCAATAACGGTGTTTCAGAGACACATTGACTGGAGATGCCTCAGATGAGCTTTCTAAGCATCAAGGCTGACTCTGAGTTACTGCTCTCTTCTGGGGTCACACATGGGGCCTTCTGTAGGCTTTTTCTGGAGTTCCCTGCCTGCCACAGTCCCTTTGTGACATTGTGTTAATATATGGAACTCATTTTCCTCAGGAAAACTTGTACCCTGGTAACAAATCTGTTTCTTTATGATCGAGGGGTTTTCATGTCAGCTGCTGCTGCTTTCTTGTAGTGAGGGCAAAGAAAGTGTGGTTGTTCCAGGGAGGATCTGACCCGTCTAGAGGGTAGACTAAGAGCCCTTGTGTTTCCTGAGGTTTCAGGAAGCTGTGTCAGTTAAGACTGATTTCTGTGTAACTAAGTCCCTCCTATGTGTCTACCTTTCCTGAGCCATGGAACCCTCCCTGGTTCCCACAGTGCTGTCTGAAGGAGGGTGGCTACATTCTAAGCCTGTAACATTTGTAACTAGGCATGGCCCAGTTAACCTCTGACCTTTCCCAAGTTTATCAGGAAATAGACTTCAGTATTCCGAATGGCTAATGGTAGGTTTGTGGTTATACTTACACACTAGCAAAATAGAATCCCCTGACAGGAAACATTGTTGCAGAAAGAAGCCCTTGACTCATCTCCAGTTTATTAGAACTTCCTTTCAGTCAATAAAGCGAAAACTGCTCGTTAAACCTGGTAGAAAGATTTGGGGAAGCACATTGTAGGCCCTTTATTTTATGTCCTCAGGGGACTGTTCTGAACCTGCCTGATCGCTCAGGAATGTTCAGGGGCACCATTTGCATAGGCTGTTTCTGCCCTTTAGAATGTTCTCATGTAAATCAGAAGCAGAGCCATGAATGGGCTGAGCAGATAAAGTCCTCTTACCTTTTTGCTAAAGGTACAAATCTACCCTTCCCTTTTGCCCAAAGATTTCTCTCTCTCTCTCTCTCTCTCTCTCTCTCTCTCTCTCTCTCTCTCTCTCTCTCTCTCTGTGTGTGTGTGTGAGCATGTCTCCCAACATAGACCAGACTGGCTTGAAACACATAAGCATCCTCTGGAATGCTGGGACAGACTTGCACTGCTTTGCCCAGGCAGACCCAGTTTTGAAGTGGTGAGATGCTCTTCAATGACATGTTTTCAGTGTGTGTGAGTGACAGGGTATGAAGTACATACTAAAATAAAAGAAATTAAGTAAAAAATAAGCTTGCAGGGTGGTGGTGGCGCACGCCTTTAATCCCAGCACTTGGGAGGCAGAGGCAGGCGGATCTCTGTGAGTTCGAGACCAGCCTGGTCTACAAGAGCTAGTTCCAGGACAGGCTCCAAAGCCACAGAGAAACCCTGTCTCGAAAAAACAAAAAAAAAAAGTTTAAAAAAAAAGCTTGCATTATTGGGGAAAAGAAAGAAAGAGGGGACCTTCCACAAAAAAATCCTGTAACAGCCATGGGCCTGTTTCTGACTCCACTCTCTGACAGAGGTAGGACTGATGGAGGAAGGTAATTGGTTAATTATAATAAACCAACTGCTTGGCCTCATAGCTTAGAACATAGGTGGGTGGAATAAACAGAATAGGATCCTGGGCGGAAGAGGAAGTGAGGTCAGACTCTGCTCTGCTCCTGGAGAGACGCCATGCTCAGCCCTCCCACCTCCCAGGTAGACACAATAGCTCTGCGCTCTGAGGCAGATGCATGAAGCTCAGACCCACGATGGATGGAGGCTAGAATCTTCCCGGTAAGCGCACCTTGGGTTGCTTACACACATCATTAGAAATGGGCTAGTCCAGGTGCGAGAATTAGCCTGTAAGGGCTAGAGTTCATGGGCCAAGCAGTGTTTAACAGAATACAGTCTGTGTGTCGTTATTTCGGGCATGAGCTAGCCAAGCGGCCGGGGTGTTGGGGACGCAGCCCCGCCGCTTCTTATTTCAACATAGGACCAAGGCCATTAACTTTATCTCTTTGATTTTTTTCTTCCTCAAATGAAAGTAAAACCATAGGTTTCCAAGGAAGCACTTCATAAATATAAAGACAGAAGAAATAGTTTAAAGTTCTACCTTCTGGCTTAGAGACTTGTGTGAACCCTGTTTAGCAGGTAACTATCTGGGCAGTTGCTTTCTTCCCTCTCTCCAAGCTACTCTTCCTCTCTCTTCCACCCAACGCCCTCCCTGTCTCTTTACTTTTCCCTCTCTCTTTGGCAGGGTCTTCCTGTGTAGTCCAGGTTGGTCCCTAACCCAAGGTCTGCCTCCCATAGCCTGCTGAAGCCTGGGGTCTCAACATACACCCTGCTTTGCCTTTCCCAACTGATTCTTCATCCACACAAGACAGAAGTGCAGTGTGCCAGCTGCTCACACTGTCGCAAGGAGGGTGTGTGTGCACACACAAAAAGCATCTGAGATATGTGGGTTATGTACCCCAGGGTAGTTTATGTTGGTAGTAGAGCCTTGGCATTGCCATGTGGATGAGGTTCTTCATAGCCATATCTGAGAAGTAGCCATTATGCCTCAAGTTTGTGTTGCTTCCCTTGGCTGAAACCTTCATCCTCAGAGGATCTGAGAAAAGCAGGGAAGCCTTTCTTCCTGCCTCCTTCTCCTTGGGAAGGTGAAGTCTCACAAACTAAGTTTGAGAGGCCTGCCTCTACCTAATAGTAGGGCTAGCTGTATCCAGTCCCTGGGTTGTCCTGGGTCCTTCCTCCCCTCCCCCAAGTCTAACACCTCAGCTGGTGCATTCCTGGATAGCTCTCTCTCTCTCTCTCTCTCTCTCTCTCTCTCTCTCTCTCTCTCTCTCTCTCTCTCAGCTGACCTTCAGCTGAGGTGCTGGTTGATAACAGAGCTAGGAACTGATAAGGCTTAAGACCTTCCCGTGGCATTTTAAAAGGCCAGGAAACCTTCAAGAGCTAAAAAAAAAAATAGTGAGGTATTGACAAGGATTTACTGTGTTTGTGTCTGAATATGCATGTTTGCGGATTTGTGTATGAGTGTGTGCTTCCGTGTGTGTGTGTGTGTGTGTGTGTGTGTGTTTGTGTATTTGATTTGCTTGTGTGTGTGCATGTGTATGTGTGTAGTGATAACATATTTGTGTATGTCTCTTGGGGGTACTGGTAATCTGAGGCCAGACACCTTGTCATAGAACACCCCTGCGTCTGGGGTCAAGAATGTCACAACGAAACTGCTGCAGTGTGTGCTTTGCTCTAGCTATCACATACCCAGGCCATCATGCTACAGCACCCTGCCTTACCACTGGCTCCTAAGCAGCAGTGTTATTTTATCATGGACCTTCTACATTAGTTGACAGACGATGCCCTGCAGATATGCTCTTGGGCCAATTGGATGGAGGCTATTTTTCTCTTCCCAGATAGTCTAGGTTTGTGTCAAGTAGACAAAAACAACTGACTCTGGATGAGCAAACGCTGCCCTTCAGGCTCACAAAAGGGTAGGTGGATGACATGTACATTGTTCAAGTGCATGACAGTTCCTGGGGATGCATATTATGATTCGTATTCTATGTTTGAATAAGTTGAAAACCAGAAAGCTTCAGTGTCACAGCAAACAGTTTAGAGGTGGCAAAGGCTGACTCCAACTCAAATGTTTCTGAATTTAATAAGTATCACCTACCTCTTTGCTAAGTCCCTTAGAAGACGAGCTATCACCTACCATAGGCTGTGCATGGAGGCAGCTGTCAACTAAAGGCCTATGGTCACAAGATGAGTAGGTAACTTTTGTTTCTCCCAAAGTTGACTGTAAGTGATGATAGAAGGCCAACTTCTTAACTAATTACTCATGCATGTGTCTTTCACAAGACTAAACATTCCCAAATAGTGGCACCAGCTGTTGTTTCCCTTCCATCCCCTTCTCTCCACCCAGCTCTTGTAGGGATAAGTCCCACCCCTTATGGGGCGTGTTCGCCTCAGGCTAAAGTTCTCCTATAAAATTGGTGAGCGTGCTCCCAGCGCTCTCTTCTGCTTTCCTGGTCTCCGCGGGAACAGTGGTTCTGTAAGTCTATTCCTCCATTAAAGCTGTCTATATTTTGACAATCTGTCTGCATTCGCTTACGCCGTTACAAGCTCTCCCTTCCTTCCACAGCACTGGGCTTAGAACCCAGAGTTTTGAATAACTTAAGCATTCTACCACTTCATAGCCCTCACACTTGTAGATGCAAATGGTGTGGAAGACAGAGACCAACCTCGAGTGCTAGTCAAGACTTTACAGTGCAGTTGCTTGGAGCTCCCCATGCGTCCTGCCAGTAGCCCCTCATTCACTCTGTGTAAGCAAGCCCAATAAATTCATTGGTTCTCCAGTGGGAGCTGTGGTGGGGTCATATTTACTTTGTCATTAGAACCTGAAGAGGTGGAGCTAGATATTATCACATCTCCCCAGGAAAGGAATTCACAAAACACACAGAAAGGAGAAGCAAAGAGGGAATTCTGTGCTTTAGTGAGGTATGACTTTTATCCACAATGGTGCTTTGGTTTGTGCACTAGTCAATAAACCTCAATAAAAGCTTATTTAAAATTTTTAAAAGATATTCTGACTTAAAGAAATGTTAGATGAGCACACGATGTTGTTTTGCTTTTTTTTTTTCTGAGATGGTCTCATTTATTTCAAGCGAACCCCAAATCCATTATACAGTTGAGGATGACTTTGAACTTCTAATTCCCCTGAATAGTAGGATTGTGGACCTGCACCATCACACCAGGTTTATGTAGTGCTGGGACAGATTCAGGACTTCAAGCATTGCGTAGCTTTACAGCTGCCGTTAACCCCCCCCCCCCCCCCCCCCCCCCCCCCCCCCCCCCCCCCCCCCCCCCCCCCCCCCCCCCCCATCTCCTACTGGCTTCATTCAGCGCACCTGGCACCGCCATCGACTGGCTCCCCGGAAGTGCCCAGGAGTCTTGCGAACGTGCTGGGTGTGGTAACTTAAGCTCCAGTTAGCAGGTCAAAGAAAGCTGAACTGCTCTCCGGTTTCTTAAATAATCACAGGGAACGGCTTCCTAACCAAACAGCGAGTGCAGCGGGCAGAATAAATCGTCTGCCACCACCCCGAGTGAAAACAGCTCACGTACAGAGGTGAGGCACCCTGTCACCTGCAGCGTCCAGGCCTGGCAATTTACATAAACTCCAGGGAAGATTCTTGGGGGAGCTTTGTTCCCCATCTCACTCGCTGATATCGCTGGAGACACCGTTTTCTGCACAGGGCAGCGACAAGTCTGTGTCATTCCTGTTCCTTGTGTGGATGCTCTCATGCCACGGGAACAGCAGCTCTGACAGACGACACAGGGCCCCCTTGATTCTTTCTCTGACTCAACATTGCTGAGAAAGGGTATTTTTTTTTAATTTATTTTTTGTTGAGGGTGAGGGTAGGGCAGAGAATAGCTTGAAGGCGCTGATTGCTAATCTTTAACTTGAGACCATTAAAGTCAGGAAATGGAGGTGAATTTAAAAGAATTTACAATTCTTGTAATTCCTTTCCTTTCTCTCCTCTTCCCTCATCTTTGCCCCCACGAAGATGGTGCCAGATTGTATGTGTTGGGGGAAGGGATCAAGATCAAGGTTTAATACTGCAGTTCAGAATTCTCCTTAGCCTAACTTAGCATCCAGGCTTTCTTGGTTGCTAAATTCAAACTGCCTTTGTTGGAAACATTTGGAAAGTGAGCCTTTTTCGTCTCCTGCTCCTTTATTCTTCCAGGTGTATTTAAATCTGGAAATCACCCCCCTTCACAGTGACTGCCATGAAGAAAAGGAAGGCTTTTTTCCACACAGCAAACTCTGGGCTCCACCAAGCCCCTAATCTCCATTCCCAGGCCAGCAAACAGTGAATCAGCATTCATTGCGAAATGACTCATGAGCAACCACGGCCATTTGCAGTGAAAAAGACAATGATCAGTTTCATGGGCCCATATGTAATCGTGACTACTGGCAGGGACTTAACAATGATCAATTACCCATTCCCTGATTAATTAAGGGCTTAATCCTCCCACCCATATCATGTGAACAATGGCGCACTGTTCGAAGCCGCCTATTACGTTTCCTAGGAACAAAGGCAAGAGCGAGTGGTAATGTGAGCCCCAGGCCTATCGCTCTGGATTTCGAGCCTCCCCAGTTGAATACAGTAGGCACAGTTCCATATTAAAGGAGCCCCGAGCCAGGGTAGAGGCCCTCTCCATAGAGCCAATAGTTAACATGTCATGTCTTTTTGCCTTGCTTCTTTTCATATCCTTACAAATTGTGAATAAAGCAGTCTGCTGAGTGGGTAGCCATGTGTCAAATGGGACCAAGTTTCTTGGTGCCCTGTAGAATACGTCATTTCTCCTGCCGCCTCCTCAGACACAGCTTTTTTTTTTTTTTTACTACTAGTTGGTACCTATAGGTGTGCCTATGAATGGTGTGTGCTCTATTCTTCCTTCTGCTGTCATTTCCACACCCACCACACACACACACTCACACACACACACACACACACACACACACACACACACACCTCTTTCCCCTTCTGCTCTTCCAAAACTCCTGGTTCTAAATGTCATGTGGGTCCAACCATTCACAGCCTTCTCTTGGTTGTCCTCTGCCTAGGCTGGTTCCCTCTTCAGGCTTTCTAAATCACTGCTAATATTTATGTGGACCAATCTCTCAGTTCTTGAGCTCTCCAAAGGTCTCCTTCTAAACTCTTATCCTCTTCTCCCATGGCCACAGGCTATAATAAGCACACAGTTAGGTCCACCACAGCTATCCCTGCCTCCTGTGTTGGCCTTAATTTCTGCTGCTCACATTTTCCACTACCCTGTCCTCAACAGCACTGAGACCCAATAGCGTCTTTGCTCTGCTGTGTGGTGATGTTTTATTTGTGATCTAACAAATAAAGCTTGCCTGAAGATGAGAGTTCAGAGCTAAGCCACTAGTTAGCAGTAGAAGCTAAGCAGTGGTGGCACACAACTTTAATTCCAGCACTTGGGAGACAGAGGCAGACAGATCTCTGTGAGTTCAAGGCTACCCTGGGCTATACGAGATTGATCCAGCCTAAAAAAGAAACAGAGCCAGGTGATAATGGTTCACACCTTTAATCCCATCTCTAGGGAGGTGGAGTGATATGGCTGGGCAGAGAGAGGAATATAAGGCAGGAGGAGATAGGAGCTCGGGGCATTCAGTCTGAAGATTCATGGAGACAGGATTTTGCTCATTTTGTCAGAGGATTCCATAGAGGTAAAAGGTCTCTCTAGTGGCTTTACTTCTCTAGTCTTTCAGCAATTATCTTGGTATTTAGCCCCAGGTTTTTATTATTAAGACCAAGTACATAGGCAACAGGAAGTGAACTGTGTCTCACACTGGGCATAGTTTGAGCATATGAGACATCATAGCCCAACCCCACAGAGACACACTTCTTCCAACAAGGTCACACCTCCAAATCCCTATAAAGTAGTTCCACTACCTAATGACCAAGTACTCAAATGCATGAGACTATTAGGGGTCATCACTGTTCCCTGGAATGTAAACCAAACACTTCATTTCCTTGCTAAGTTGCTTCAAGTCATGGTGTTTATCACAACAATGGAGAGTAAACTAGAACACAAGCCCTCACAAGGTGGGTAGGTCTGCCTGTCACCTAGCCAGTATGTGCAGACTCTGAGTTCACCAAGGCATCTTGCACATGGATGGAGGAGACCCTTGAGAGAAAAAACATGAGATGCAGTGGAAGGATGCCTAAGGGTACTGGTCCCAGCCCTGCAGAGGCAGAGACAGGAAGATCCCTAGGGCTTGCTGACGGGATAGCATATTCTACATGGTGAGTTACGGGCCAGTGTGAAACCCTCTCAAAGAGCAAAGTAGAACAACCCCTGAGGATGACACCCAAGGTTGACCTTGGGTCTTCAGATACATGTGCACGCACACATTGAAACACTGATTTGTCCAAGATGGGAGAGAGAATTTGAAAATTGGTCTGCTAAAGCATAGAAGACTCTTGTTTTTTTTTTTCTACCATATTAAGGTTCTTTGTGTCGTTTAAAAATGTTGAACCTGTGGATAAGTTACCACCTATGTTTTCTTGAATTTGAGGTGCTCAAGACACTTTTGAGTTGCATCCCTACCAGTCTCTACTTCTGTTGAAGTAGTCCAGCATCTCCCATGGTCCACCTCACGTAAGGCCCTCATTGCCTTCTCTTCACCCACTCATTCCTCTAATCAGAACCAGGCCTGACTAACCTTCTTTCTACCATTAGTTGGGATATCCCTGCAGTAGCCTTGCACCTGCTCTCCATGTTTCTCCTTCATTCGGCAGGCCTTGGAGAGAGTGGCTGTCTCTTACATATTCACTTCTACAGAGTTTGCTGATGAATTAAAAATAATCTCCCAGCACTGTTGTGGCCTGAAGGAGCAAAGCCGCAGTGGGAATGAGTCGGTTCCTAATGGTGCAGCGCCTCTGAGAAACAGCTCGCATGCACGCCCCTGAAAGGCGGGGAACTTGCTGGAACTCCTCCACCCTGCAGAGCTTGCTGCCTTTCAGGGTCTGAAGTGACAGTGTTTGTTCCCTCTGCTGTCACGTTACACTTCCTGGAGTCTCTGTGGATGGTACCTCTCGATTCTTCCCTGCAGCAATGATGGAAATGTGTCACAGATGTCAAAGTCAGTGGTTCCAGCAGCTGCAAGCAAAATCTGTTGACTCCTTCTACCTCTTACTCGCCACCTGATGACTTGGCTACACCATATTTGGGGCACACACACACACACACACACACACACACACGCCTAAGGGAGACAGATGCTTTTGCTGTGCTTTGAAATCCAAAGCCTATAATACCTTAGGGGTAAACAGTTATCTTCTGTTGGTATGGTAGTGAAAAGGGCATTTCACCTCTTTTCCAGACTAAGCTCTGAGTCCACCTTGTGCGAGTACATTTGTCAAATGCTTTGAGTTCCTGCTCTGACCCCAGTTGAATAGAGTAGATTGAGAATGTTCGATAACACCAACAAAGGTACAAGTTAGTCTGCAGATACTTTGTGAAGTTCTGTGATTTGTGGGAGACTTTGGGTTACTGGCAAGTCTCTGTTTCACCAGTGTTTTCTGTCACTTAGTTTTCCTATTTAGAAAACAAGAATAAGAGAGAAGAGAAACAGAGAGATTATTCCAACAAAATTGCCCAGCTTAGATGCTGAATTTTCTTTTTTTTGCTTTATATGAATAAAAATGGAGGAGGCAGTTTTAATTCTGGTGGTTGATTGCTCACCCAATTGTGCTTATAAGTGCCAAAATGTACAAGTCCCTGTACTCTCAGCTAGCATCTCCCTTCCGCCAAGCTTAGTTCCATCTATGATGACGGAAGTGGCTTAGCCTACAGAATTCTTCACCTGTGGATGGGGATGGGGCTCTCAGGATCACACTGCCTGAGATGGATTCACTAGTTAATTAGTAGAAGAACCAGAAGTAGAGCAACGATTTCTGCCTAAAACAAACCATTGTCCTATCACTTGGTGACTTTGATGGGGGGAGGGAAGGCTTTCATTCTTGTCTTTTTTTATTGTTTTTATTGTGCTGTATATTTTTCTCCACTCCCCTCCCTTCCCCCTCCCCTTCTACCCTCTCCTATGATCCCCATACTCCCAGTTTACTCAGGAGACCTTGTTATTTTCTATCTCCCATGTGGATTAGATCCATGTATGTCTCTCTTTGGGTCCTTTTTGTTTTCTAGATTCTCTGGGACTGTGGATTGTAGGCTGGTTTTTCTCTGCTTATGAGTACATATTTTATTTGTCTTTCTGGGTCTGGGTTACCTCACTCAATATGATGTTTTCTAGATCTATCCACTTGCCTGCAAATTTTATGATGCCATTATCTCCCCCCCTCACCCGCCCTGCTGTGTAGTACTCCATGACCACAGCCATTTAAATGGACCAGGGTTGCCAGGCAGGTAACGGACCATGCAGGATTTTAATCTCAGCAGTTGGGAGGCAGAGGCAGGTGGATTTCTGAGTTTGAAGCCAGTCTGGTCCACAGAGTGAGTTCCAGAACAGCAGGGCTACACAGAGAAACCCTATCTTACTAAACTAATAAAAAAAAACCAAACATCAGTGCATTTTTCCTTGTTACACATTTCCATTCCTACTGCCCCTGGTGCCAGGCATTAGCAAAGCCTGTGGCACTGTTGAAGCAAGCAAAAGACCACAGGTTTGAGAACCTTTACAAGTGGCAGATAAGCTTCTAGAAAAAGGTGTCTTCAGCATTAGCCAAAAGCAGATTGGTGTACCCAGATGTTGTGGTTTGAGTGTGAAATGTCCCCCACAGGCTCATGTATTTGAGCACTTGCTTTCCCAGCTGGTGGTGCTGTTTGGGGTGGTTGTGGGAACTTTAGCATGTGGAGCCTCATTGGAGGAAGTGGTCCTTGAAGTGGACCTTGAGGTTTTATAGCCCAGTCCTACTTGCTCCTGAGTGCAGATGCAGAGAGATAAACTGTCTCTTGTTTCTACTGCTATGGCTTCCCCTCCACGACGGACTGTTTTCCTTAGCCAAAATGAACCCTTCCCTAAATGGCTTCTTGTCAGATATTTAGTATATAGATAATGAAGGTACCAAACACACCAAGAAAAGATGTGGGAGAAATTTACCTTCTTGTGGGGATGGGGTCACGTGACCCCTAGTTGGTCAGCTGACATGACTGAGTTGAAATAAAACAGTCCGTAGGATCTGATTTAGCACAGGTGTGAGCATAGGGAACTGTGATGTAGGGGTCCCCTCTGTATGCTGCGAATAGCATTGGTTAATAAAGAAACTGGTTTGACCTGATAGGGTAGATAGGTGGGGAAAACTTAACTGTATGCTGGGAGAGAGAAGGGTGGAGTCAGGGAGAAGTGATGGATCTGCCACAGGAGACAGATGTGCTGAAACTTTGCTGGTAGGCCACAACCTTGTGGTGATGCACAGATTAATGGAGATGGGTTAAATCAAGATGTAAGAGTTGGCAAATAAGAAGCTAGAGCTAATGGACCAAGCAGTGATTTAAATAATATGGTTTCTGTATGATTATTTTGGGTCTGCTTGGCAGCCGGGAAACAAACAAGTGGCCCCTTCCAACAAAACTGTCCTTGAGACTGGCAGAAACCTTGTTCTGAATGGAATTTTCACTCTGGGAAGAGAGGTGTAGGATTATGGCAACAAATAGAGAACCAAATCTATTTGAAAGGCCCGGATTGGGATGCCACTAAGAGTACCAGGTATTTTGACGTGACGCCTTTCTGTACGTCCATGGGGATGGGGCTTGCGTTGGTGACCTTCACTGGGCAAGGGAATGGAAGCAGGATAGAATACAGCACTGGAGGGGAGGAGGCTGCTGGAATGATTCTTGGCTACAAACAAGGAAGGATGGCAAATGATGCAGTTTGGTTTTTAGTCAGATAACAACATGGCCAAGATGAACTCTGACACATGCTTTCCGAATAGAAGTTAATTGGTTGCCTGAGCCATCTGTTTCATAAAAATATCCCTTCTACTTGGCTTGAGTCCACCCAACAGAGACTTTTCTAAATACTATAACTAGAAATATCTCATTTTCTTTACATTTTTGACCATATTATTCACTTGAAGCTAATTGCCCAGAGCTGTAGCCTACATAAGGGTATCTATGGCTGCACATGTCTCATTTCTCCCAGCAGACATTTATCTTCAGGAATGAGAAGGCACATGCAAACTCGTTTCGCCTATGCATCTCACCATGCAGTAGACGCTTAACGAACACTTTCCCAGAGCCTGTATACAGAAAGTCCTGCTCATGAGCCCAACTCTCAATGTAGTGCTATTGACAGGGAACCAAACCTTCAGATTCTAATGTGTTACACTGTCATTTTAACAGAGAATTCACTTACTGTTCAACACCTGTTTCCACTTCTCCAATATAATAACTCATACAAGAGTTTTGAAGAGTAATGAATAAATAAAACTTGCCTACCTGTTGAAATAAGAGCGGCGGCGGGGCATCCCCAACACCCCAGCCGCTTGGCTAGCTCACGCCCGAAATAACAACACACAAACTGTATTCATTTAAGAACTGCTTGGCCCATGAACTCTAGCCTTTACAGGCTAATTCTCGCACCTGGACTAGCCCATTTCTAGTAATGTGTGTAAGCACCCCAAGGTGCGCTTACAGGGAAGATTCTAGCCTAAGTCCATCGTGGGTTGGAGGGGCTTCATTGCATGCATCTGCCAGGGAGAGCTGAGCATGGCATCTCTGCTCCAAAGCAGAGCTGTCTGGTCTCCCCGGAAGCAGAGCAGAGTCTGACCTCACTTCCTCTTCTGCCCAGAATTCTATTCTGTTTATTCCTCCCACCAATGTTTTAACCTATGAGGCCAAGCAGTGTGTTTATTATTTAACCAATGAAATCAACAG
>NW_026068083.1:796415-916800 GCF_014885135.2 Alexandromys fortis
GCCCGAAATAACAACACACAAACTGTATTCATTTAAGAACTGCTTGGCCCATGAACTCTAGCCATTACAGGCTAATTCTCGCACCTGGACTAGCCCATTTCTAGTAATGTGTGTAAGCACCCCAAGGTGCGCTTACAGGGAAGATTCTAGCCTAAGTCCATCGTGGGTTGGAGGGGCTTCATTGCATGCATCTGCCAGGGAGAGCTGAGCATGGCATCTCTGCTCCAAAGCAGAGCTGTCTGGTCTCCCCGGAAGCAGAGCAGAGTCTGACCTCACTTCCTCTTCTGCCCAGAATTCTATTCTGTTTATTCCTCCCACCAATGTTTTAACCTATGAGGCCAAGCAGTGTGTTTATTATTTAACCAATGAAATCAACAGATTGATATATGACACTCCCACATCACCAACCAATTATGAATAAAGGGCTGTATCTTTAAATTAAGGCAATGTTAAAAATTGGTGTGCAACCAATAGGGGTACCCATATAGTGAAGTTATGTTTTGCTTTTAAGTTTTTTTTCCCCCATGTATAAATAGATAGTTTTGTGAACCAAAGTTTTAGTGACTAAGTGGAAAGTGGTCTGGATAACATATATAGGATTATGTAGGTATTTTTGAGATGGAGGGGAACTTTTTAAAAATTCTGAAGATTTAAGATTCTCTGGCTGTAACTGTCTTTAGCCTCTAAGAGCTGAAAAAAATAAAACATGGGTATAACTTTCTAAAAAAAAATTAAATCAGAGGCTGGGGACATAGCTCAGTCAGTGGAAGGGCTTGTCTAGCATGCCTGAAACCTAACATTGCTGGCACTGCGTAAGTGGTCATGGTAACACTCACCTGTAATCATAGCACTGGGGAGGCGGAGTCAGGAGGATCCCATACAGCTACACAGTGGATTTGACGCCAGCCTAAAATACACGTGGCCATCTCTCAGCAAAATGTAATCAATGTTTTCATTAATTAATGACCCTGACTGGGTCAGAATTTCAGTGAAGTCCTTCTACTGCTGTCTCCCATGGCCTGCTTCCCCTCTGCAGATAGAAACAACTTTGCATTTGGATTTTCTCTTTTTCAGAGATATACTTGCTGTTATCCAGCCTTCTGTTACTGTGGTCTTGGGGTTTTGCTGAGGGACAACATCATGGCATGGAGTGCACAGCAGGATATGTTCATAGCCTGGCTTCTGGGACAGGAGAGCTGAGGTTCCAATATACTCTAAAGACATATCCCCGGATGTCTTCATTTCTTCCAGTAAGATGGCCTCTTGAAATTTCCACCATTTTCCAAACTATCACAGGCTGGGGACCTAGCCTTTATTATCTTCACCATGTAGGTGCTTAGGGGACACTTGCTCAACCCACACACTCCATGCAGATAAAAATGCTTCCAATCATGTCTTTGACCTTTACAGTACAAATACTGCCATGCTGTGCTTACGTTCTATGATGATTCTGCAGTGCTGTTTTTCCACTGATCAATATGTCTAGAAATTATTCTGTATACTCACCTGTCTTTCTGCTGTAGCACTGCAAGGACTACATCATAGGTGGAACATAGATTGTTCTCAGTTTCCTGTCTTCTGGCTTATAGGATTCAGATCTTTTTTTTTTTTTTTTTTAATGGGCTAATCTTCAGTTTGGGTCTACTCTTTGCATGTTCCATGTGAATTATTACTGGGAGTTTATGGTCACATTGTCATTTAAAGAGATTCACACTGTAGTGTCCACTCCCACATTCCTGAGAGGCTTCCCTTCCTCACGTCTATTCAGATGGTCTACCCAGGTCTTCTGCTTGCGCCATTGTCAGCCGCAAGCTCTTTCTGGAGATGCTCATCTCTTTAGCGATGGCCTTGCTGTCTTCTTTGGCTTTCACTCCATGATTTATTTATCAAAATACAATTGGAATGCCACTACACCTCCCCCTTTTTATCTAAAAATAGAAGGAACAGCTGTGATGCTGCTCTTTCTGCCCTTCCCTCTTTCTCCCCCAGATGTTCCTGTGATGCCATCTGTCCTTCTTCCTGTCCTCCACCGTTATTTCCCCTTTCCCTTCTCTGGGTGATTGTCTGATGTCCTCTTTCCAGTACTTCTTCTCTTTCTTGCCTCTCTGTGGTGCTCAACTTTTCCAAAATTTATCTTAAGATGACTTTATCTAAATGAGGGCAGTTTGATCTTTCCTGGCAAGGGCCAGATAGCTAATGTTTGAACAGTGTGGGCTATGTGGTTCCTGTTCCCATCGCTCATCTATGTCACAGTGGCAAGAAAACAGCAGTGGGTGGTGTAAAAATGAATGATTTTTGGCTGTGTTCCCATTAAACTTTGTTTAAAAAAAATAGGCTGGATTGAGCTTTCAGGGCACAGTTTTCTGACTTATCTTTTTAGTTCCTGGTTTCAGTTATGTATTATAGCATTCTTCTGAAGACTAGTGCCTCCTCACAGGGTTTTAATATTTGGGAATATTAAAGACTCAGGGCACACTTGTGGCTGCTTCTTATTCAGGACCTTCCCAGGAGTCTGGTCTCCACACAGCATTCCAGCAGTAGGGAGGGAGTGCCAGGGTACATCCTCGATATGAGGGGCTGTGTGGTATTGTAGTTGAGTCCACATAGACTCTGAAGTCTGGCTGTGTGACTTGAGATGCTGGATTCTCCACCCACTACTTCTAGCATTTGAGAAAACAGTCTTTTTTACCCTCAGCACCTTCACCTGAAAGAGGAAGACACTGGTTACTTAGCCATTAAGATAAGTGCTTAGAACTGACGTGGCATGTGGTAGGTGTTATATAAATTATTGTGCACCATGTTGTGGCTGTTCTTATTTCTTTCTCTTCCATTAATAGACAATCAATGCAGGAGTCTTGCAGTTGTCATACTTGAGAACTCTTTAATTTTTCCCATTTACTTATATTATGTGTGTTTTTCCTGCATGTATATATGTATACCCTATATAAGACTGGTACCCATGTATGTCATTGGTCCTCCTGGAGGTAAGAAGAAGGCACTAGATACCCTAGAACTGAAATCAAAGATGATCTTAAACCATCATGTAGGTGCTAGGAATTGAACCTGGGTCTTTTGTAAGAGCAGCATGTGTTATTAGTATGGCCCACATATCCTGCTTGTTAGGTAGCTCTTGAGTGTACCCATTTAAATTATTTTCTTTAGCAACTTTATAAGTTGGATTAAGACCACCTCTTGTCCTGCATCAGGCTCCTATATGTTCTCTTCCAATCCACTCTTCACAGAGATAACTAGATAAATCTTCCAGGAAAGCAAATCTGCTTATATGGCTTGTCTTTTAAAAACATGTATTTATTTCATTTTTTTTTGTATATGTGTGTGCTCCTATGTATGCATGTGTCCCATGTGTATATAGGAGCCCAGGTAGGTCAGAAGAACCATTGGATCCTTGGGATAGGAATTATAGACGATTGTTAAGATACTATTTGGGGGCTGGGAACAAAACTTGAATCTTCTATAATAGCAGTTACTGTTATTAACTGCTGAGCAATCTCTGTAACCCCATGACCTGCATTTTGGGAACACTTAGTGATTTTTCATTGACCTTGGGCTAAAACCATCCTAAAGTTCCCACTTCATCGGACCCTGCCTGTCTTCCCAGTGTTTTCTTTTTCTTCCCTTTCTGTCTCGGGTGTCATCATTCCTCCTATACCTACCATCATGGTTTCCAGTTCCCAGCTCCTCTAGATTTCCAGTACTTCAGGCGTCCGTGTGTTTTCCCAGTCAGGATCTTTGCATGTACTATCTTGTCTGCTCCATCAGTTAATTCTCTATCTGGCACTCATACACGATGTGTAACAACTTGCACTTTATGTCTCCACGTAATACATTTTATCACTTAAAACTATTGTTTATAGGTACAGTAGAATGGGATTCTTGGAGTCCAGAACCACGTGAGTCTCATTCACTAATTCCTTATTGTGTCTTCACTAAACAGCATGGAGCTATTGCTATTATTTAATGAATGAAGTCCACACACACATAAACACATTATATTTTTTGGTATTTTTTTTTGAAAACAAGGTTTTTCTATATATCCAAGGCTGGCCTGGAACTCATAGTCTTCCTACTTCAGCCTCCCGAGTATTGCAATAGCACCTGGGTGCCGGCATGCCCAGCTTGAACTCAGTATCTTTCACCAATAATTAGCCTAAAGCCTTAGCGACTCCATTATGCAGCGACTTAAATATTTCCCATTTGTCCAGTGATTTATGATTTTGAAGACACTTTCATACATACTCACTTATAATGGCCTCAGACAGAGCTCCAGAAACTCTATTTGGATTGTGCAATGTGGCAATGTGAATAGTTTGGGTGGCAGGAAGGATGGACAGTCACATGAAAGAGCAGTTAGTGATCACTCTGAGCTCTAGACTGAGGGGGCAGAGGAGGAAGTCACCTTAGACAAGTGAAGAAGATGTGTTAGATTGTCACTTTTGTGACAAAATAATTCATATAAGCAAATAAAAAGGAGTGGGGTTACTTTGGCTCATGATTTCAGAGGTTTGAGTCAGTGGTGGCATGGCCACAGCACTTGTTCTAAACATCATGGCAGTAGAAGCCTGTGTCACTCTGTGACAGGAAGGATGGGGGAGGGAGAAAGGAAAAAAGGAGGAGGAGAAGGAAGAGGAGGAGGAAAAGGAGGAGGAAGAAGAAGGAGGAGGAGGAGGAGGAAGAGGAGGAGGAGAGGAAGAGGAGGAGGAGGAGGAGGAAGAGGAAGGAGGAGGAGGAGGAGAGGACCAGGTATAACGTGAGAACATGCCCTTTTGTTACCTATCTCTTCCAACTAGCCTCCACCTCCTGAACCCTGCTGGTTTCTGAACCTTTCAACAGCACCGTCATGGCTCAGTGAGCCACGGCCAGAAAGGAGACCGTGAGATGGGGCCGGTGAACCAGGGCCCTTGAGTCTGGCTTCTGTGACCCTGGTGAGGTGATCTGCTCACCTGCCCCTTTCCCATCTACCAGCTGAGAAGGCTGCTGATACGGGAATACTCAGGCCCCAGAATGTTCTCTTGTTCTTTTCTGGAAGATCAGCAGCTAGGTTGTCAACCCTCAGAGCGGTGTCTGAAATAGAGACAGTAGCAATGCTGTTGTACCTTGTATAAATAAAATGCACCAAATAAATAAATAAAGATTGTGGGGCTGGGGAGATGACTCAGTGGGTAAATGGCCTGCTGGGTTAGCATGAAATTCTGAATTAGGTCTGCAGAACCCACATAAAAAAAGCCAGTCATGGGATTACAGTGTGTGTGCAACCCCAGCACTGGGGAGGCAAAGACAGGAAGATCCTTGGCATTCACTAGTGAGCCAGTGTAACCTACTTGGTGATCCCCAAGCCAATGAAAGATGATGTCTCAAAAAGCAAGGCAGATGGCAGTTGAAGAACGACAACTGAGGTTATCCTCTGGCCTTCATATAGGTTCATGTGCACACATTTGTGTACCTGAATACACCGCACACAGTCTTAACAAGTGAAGTCATAGTCTCAGCCAGACATGGAACTCCCAATTTGGAGACTGACGAAGGCATTTTGCTTCAGTACAGTCAGGACCATTGGCACAGGTAGAGTGATGGTAGCTAGTAAGGGAGGCTCCAACAAAGGAAGAGAAGGGGTTACAGCCTAGGTTTCTACCTTCCACAGAAGCACAGGACACTTCTATCCTGAACCCAGGAATCCAAGAATGATTAGAGAGATGGTGAGAAAAAAAATTTGCATTTTGATGAAAATCCAATTAAAGGAACAATTATCTGGGAGCACACTCACACCACACCGTGCTCCAGGAGTTTCAGAAGGCTGCTAAATGGGATGGGCCTGTACCCTGAGGGAATTTAAAGTGCTAGGGCGGGGCAGGCAGTGGAGGGGTACCAAGAAAACAAGAAGGGTGAGGTGGGGCTAAGGAAACACCAGAAGGCTGTGAGCTGCTGTGGTGGTATGTCAGTTTCTCGTGCCCGGGGACTTAAAAGAAATCTACACAGGGCAGTCTCTGCAACCACCTCCCCCCAATCCCTCCAACAGCCCCCACGCCCCCAAATGCCCTGCTGCAGGAAAGGGAATTGAAAACCTTTGGTAAATAGTGACTTTCCATCGTAAATCATATTTAAATGAGACAGCTGTATTTTTGTACTTAGTGCTTAGCCAAATCCTATTTAATTAACCTACTTAGACTTGTTGATTGAGGTTAATTAGACCCTGGGATTGATGTTAATTGCCATTGTAAACTGCCAATGCTATAGGCAGCACATTTTGGATTTGGCAAAAAAGAAAAAAAATTTAAGGTAGAGATCTATTTTCTACCAGGCGTATCCTTTGGTTTATTCTTCCTATCCCTTCACAGACAGAAAAGCATCCCTCTGTCCTCAGCTGCCTTTGCTTTTGTTTGGGCAGTGGCTTATTAAAAGCCACAATTCCATTATGGTTCCTGATTGCTTAGGTGTGACTACAGATGTCCTCTTATTGTTCCTTCTCTTCCCTTCTTTTCTCTTTGTGCCCCCAACACATGCACATGGGAGTGCCAACACACACACACATACACAGTGCACACACAGACACATGCATGCACACATGCATAAGTGCACACTCACACACATAAGCACACACACAAGGCACAAATATGCCTGCATACATGCACACACAGGTACATACTCTGCAGGCTGTTTCTCCTAGGTATATTCTCTGAAGCACCAGGGCTTTTCCCTGGCAGCTGCTTGCAGAGCACTTTAGATTTGTACAGAAATGAAGTCACTCTCTGGCAAGATGCTTGAGCTTGCATGTGGTCTGGAGGAGGGCACAAGGGTAGAGAAACACAAGAGAGAAAAAGAAAAAAGTTCACACTCACAGTGGCAATGTGCACGGGTACCACAGTGCTTCCGTTATGATGTTTAGGGAAAAGAGTTTAGATTTAGGAGGAGAGGAAAGAGGGGGATTGAGGAAGAGCTGACAATTCAGCATAACCCGAAAATTCTGTTAAACTGATCACAGCACAGGCCCCATCTGCACCCATGAAAAAGGAAAGCTAAGGCCCTCTGAGCAGAAAACAATGCTGTTTCTCACAGAACGTTCTTTTAATTTAGAAATTATGATTAAATTTTCCGCAGAAGCTAATGCTAGATTCTTTGAAGCTGATTGAATCTCAACGAGGGCTTTAAAATACCCAATCTTTTGGGCTAAATGTCATGTAAACTCCTTCTGCTGCTCTTCCCTGCCCCTCCCCCTCCAGTACCAGCTGCTCTTCTACTCAGTTCAGTTCAAGAAGCCTGTTGTGTTGAAGGTGCTCTCTGTACATGTGTACACGGAGAAGTGTCTATGTGTCTGGAATTCTGGATACATACAGAATACCTAAATGAACATGAACTTGAACCTCAGCTGGAGTGCTATGGGAGTAAAATGCTCACCTTCTTCCTGTTACCCCTGTCACGTGTCACTATTTCCCCCCTTGTTCTTCTGGGAGCAAATGCAGCAACCCATTGATGACATGCAGTAAGCAAGGTGATAGAATCATTGTGGACTTGTGTATTTCAGCCTCCCCTGGAGCACTGTGGTTGTGAGATTTGGCCATGGGAGTGTACCTGGCGGGCAGGTCATCCTTTTGCATTGCATAGATTTATGTGTTTGTGTGTTTCTGTTGAAATCCCACCTTCTCGTTTCAAAAGTCTGGGAAATAAGCTGAATCTTGGCATCTCAATCACCCACTTTGTTACCTAGCCATTTTAGAGGGTTTTTGTTGCTGTAACAGCGTACTTTATGCCCAACAGGGAGCTGGAATAAGGTAGTAGTAGATGTATATGATCAATTTATAAATATGTATGACATTTTCAAGGAATAAAAATAATATTAAAAAGAAAAACTATAAGAGCACTGGACTTTCCTTTTATAGAGGCATTGGCCCTACCTGTGGAGGGCTGTGAACTCTTTCTGCCACAGTCATATGGCCAGGTCCAAAGTACACTTTACTCTTTCCCTAAAGCCTTGTGTGGAAGTTCCCAGTGATAATCTAGTTAACATGGCCAACATGAGGTATCTTGAAGCTCTCACTAAAGTGGGTTCATTCGGTCTCAAAGAATACATCAGGAATATTCTCATTAATTTGTAAAGAAGTACTATTTATTTATCTTGAGACAGGTTAGTTCAGCTGGCCTCTAATTCACAGTGCATCTGAAGATGACCTTGGACTCTGCGCTTCCTGTTTGTATCTCTGGAGTGCTGGGATTGCAGGTGTGCAGCTGTATGCTCAGTCCATTCAGTGCTGGGCAGGCACTCTGCCAACCATACTATGTCCCTGTCCATCTTTATTTTTATAATGCTTTTTAAAACGTTCTGTTAAAAAAATTGGCATGTTCTACTCAGAGGGCTCTGATATTATCTTCTTCAGATAGTGTGAATGAAGACAGTGCTATGGTCACCTGTGTATTGCTTAACATTCAGGCCAACTCTCTCCTGAGCCAAAAGAGTCAGATTAGTACGTGAGCATCTTATAAAAGGCTTGTTTATTTCTGTGTGTATTAACTTAATGGTTTTAAGTCCTAAAAAGCAGATTTTCAGTTTCTGATCTCTAATCTTCACAGAGTCGGTTCTTAGTATTAATAGAAGTGCTACAAGTATTTTCATGGTTATCCTGTCAATATTCTGCACCATCATTCTCTGCATAGCCAGAGGGTGGGCTTTCAGAGAAGGCACTGGCCTTTGACTTAGGAAGCTCACAGGTCTCAGCAGGAGAGCTTAGGATTGAGGTGGAGTTTGCTGGAGACAGGACAGGCGTGGCAGCTTAGCTGAGAGTCTAAGGAATTAGCACCAAGTTTCCTTTCCTGACTTTTAAAAATGTGAGTGCGTGTGTGTGTGTGTGTGTGTGTGTGCATGAGAGTGTGTACATATGCAAGCATGTGTGCATGTGTATGGAGGTCATGGGTCAACCTCAGATGTCATTCTTTGGGAGTCATCATCTTGAATTCTGGGGAAGGAGCTCACCAGTTGTTTGGCGGAGCTCACCAGTTTGGCAGAGCTCACCAGTTTGGCTTGGTTAGCCAGTCAATGAGTTCCAGGGAGCCGCTGTTTCCATCTCACCAATGCTGAGCTTGACAGTTTATCTCACCATATCTGGTTCTTTAACCTGGGTTCTGAAGATAGAGCTCAGGTCCTCAGCTCGTGTGGAAACTGAGCCGTCTCCCCAACTCTAAGCAGCAAAGTCTCTTGGACGTGGTAACTCCAGAGGATTATCTAAGTAGTAAGTAGGGATCAGATGAGGGTTGAACATTTGATTTAGGGAGACACTGAAAATATTTTAACCTCATGGTCCATTAATTGTTCTCATACTTACCAATCGCACTCTGCCATGTTTCTTAAAAGGTCCCAAGTTGGTTAAGTGTGATCATTAGCTTTAATTGTCAAGTTGGCCCAATCTAGAATCTCCTAGAAAAAGAATCTTGTCAAAGGGGTTTCTACTTTAAGTTGGTCTGTGGGTATTTCTGTGGAAGAACTTTTAAATCATATTAATTGATATGGAAAGATGCAGCTTATTGTGGGCAGTACCATTCCTTAGGCAGGGAATCCTGACCTGCATAAGACTAGAGACATTGAGCATAAGCAAGGAAGTGGTGAGTACCATTCATTTCTCTCTGCTCTTGGTTGTGGATGTGATGTGACCAGCTGTACCAGGTGCTCACCTTGTCTTTCTGACAGATGGGGTGTAACCTGGAAATAAATACCCTCTCCCTAAGTTGCTTCCTTTCCCCTAAGTTGCTTTTTATCAGGGTATTTCATCATAGCAACAAAAATGAGACTAGAAAAAAATGTAAACAAGGTATGTTAATATCTAATTTCTGTTTTTTCTACTTCCAGAAAATGCTTGACTAGATGACTATGCTGTGTATTCATGTGTTGCAAAGTCTGCATTGCTATCCACTAGGAAACTTTAATTTGAATGACAACTAACCACTGCAGACTGAGAAGGAAGACGAGATTTAAAATTGTAGGTGAATCTAGTTGTTTGTTTGTTTTGTATTTCAATACTAAATTACCTTTAAATAGCTGACAGAGATGTGTTTTTAACCTCTTCGCCTAACAAAATAAAATGAAGACTTTCACAGAGAGAAGCAGACTTCTTGAGACTGAATTCTGAAAGGAGAGCATGTGTTGGTTGCTCTTGGAAGGATTTGCTGTGACTGCTGTCTGAATCATAGCTGTCTTCATGGCCTTTGACCAATGGGAGTGGGGATTGTAAGTCTGGCAAGATTTTTTTTTTTTTTAATGGCAAGTTGAGGATGTCATGACCTCCTCTGTGGTTGACTGAGAGACTTCACAGTTTGTCATATATCATATATCAAACTTGGTAACAAAGCTGGACATTCCTTGTGAGGGCCAAGGAGACTTAGCGGAACACTTTTTGACTGGGGAGACTATTCTAGTTCCAGCTTGGACTTGACTAGGAGTTCTTTAGTTCTGATTCTTTATTTAAAGCCCACTGATCCAAGCTGTGGAGTACAGAGGAGGTGACTTGTCTGGGAAGTGTGAACACACACACACACACACACACACACACACACCAAATAGGCAAATAAATACTATTTAGAAACAGAAAGAAGGAGGCTAGAGAAGAACAGCCTCATCTCTCACCTTTGGGTCACAACTGAGTGTGTTAGAAAATTGCCACTACCTACTTAAATCACTAGACTAGCAGTCCATTGACCTGGTTATGAAGGGACAGCAAAAGCCAAGAGTTCATGTCAGGGTGTATACTCTGACCTGTTGACAGCTCCTACCTGTGAAGTCAAAACTTACAAGGATTGGTTATCATGACAGTTTAGCTTTGTCCTGCTGCTGCCGCCTCCTGCTCCTGGCAGTAGAAGGTGAGAGAGGGCGTGGTGGCTGGAGCAGTGCACTTGAGTATTGCATGCCCAAGAGAAACACACTTGCAGACCTCGTTCCTGCAAACGCCTTCTCTTGAAGAGGGGGCACCACACGCGTACTTATGGGCACAGGGTCTTTTATGACAACTATCAGGCACTTACGGGTCGTAGAGTGGGAACTGAGTGAGGACTTCTGAGGTTTATTCATGAGCCTGTGGAAAATGAGCCTGTGGAAACGTGAAATTGAGATGTAAATTTCTGCCTTCAGATTGAATTTTCCTTTTATTTATTGAAGCTGGAACTCATTTCAAAAAGCTGAGGGAAATTTTGAATGAATTTAAAAGTAAATTAAGGGGAAATACTTACCTAAGTGTTAAATTGCCCGTCATTATGTAACATTCACAGACAGTAGAATTAGCTCTAATTTAGACAGAATAAAACTGAAAAAACCTTCTAAGTGGGTGAAATGAATGTAGTTAGACATTGATCTAACTTGTGTGGGGAGATCTCTAAGTTGCTGTGAAGAAGTCTAAATGTTCCCAACACAAAGTTTTAAAAATGTCTAAAGTGACAGATACATTTTGTACCCACTTCTGATTGTTACAAATTGTATGCATGTTTTGAGATATCACACTGTACTTTATAGCACTTACGGTCATTATGTGTCAACTAAAATAAGGGAGTCTAACAAATTATCCTAGCACTTGTGGGGCTGGGGCATGAGGATGGTGAATTTGAGGCCAGTTAGTACTTTATAGTGAGGACATGTGTCAATCAAAAAAATCCAGATTTTCCACAGAAGTTAAAAGAAAGAGGTCCTGAGGTGCTTGTCAAAAAGGAGTGCTTATTTAGAAGCTGGTTCAAGACTTCAGCTCAGTTCCGGTTTTTAGCCCTAAAAACATGGTTCCCAGTGGCTGGGTCTGCAGGGAATGGGGTCTTAAAACATGTGCAAAGAAGTCTCTTTGATGGCTTTCATTTAAACTCTCTGTGCCCCTCACACCAACAATTCTGGAGATGTTCGGTGATATCATTGAAGTCCAACAACTAGCAAGTTGGGCCACAAAGGGACAGTTTGCTCCTTTCCCCAAGGCACAATGACCGAATAAGCTCTTGTGTGGATATGTGAAGAGCTGACGGTTAAAACCTCTGCCTTCTTCCCAGAGCTCCTCCTGCCTCAGACTTGGTCTGAGCATCCTCTGTCTGCTCGGCTAGTCTGTGTATCTATCAATCTGGATGGCCAGTTTGCCCTTAGGAACACAGGAGGACCCCCCCCCACACTTACTTGTTTCCCCAACTCCCGCTAAGATGAAGATGAGCTATCATAAGTTGAAGAACTACAAGCAACGAGTTGCTTTATGCTTTAATCCATAAATAAACATTTCTTCCTTTGAACTTCATTAAATCTGGACATGTTTTCAGTTTGAAGCTGTCTGGCCTCCCTATCATTCAGACATATAAAACTATAAAACTAGCAATTAATTTAGGTCTATTGGAGTACTGGTGGTCTAGCAGCAGTGAGTTTATGCCAACAAAAGCAGATGGAAACCTCAACCTCGGAGACATAACACTTAAATAAGAAAATGATCAAGTGTTCTGCTCAGTGAAATAGGGAGGTTATCTTCTACTGTTCCTGGTGGGATCCATCAGCATTTCCAACTTGTTTAAAGAATTTTGGAGACAAGGATTGTCCAAAAAGTATTTCCTCCATATTTATTCATGTGAATAAAGCAACATTTGATGAAAACTTAAAATCTAAACTGAGAGCTGGAAGATCACAGATATATTGACAATATTTGGCTGTATGTGGTAGTGCACATATGTAATCTCAGCACTGGATAGGCTGAGAGGGAAAACTATGAGTTCAAGGCCAGCCTGCTCCAGTCCTGTGTGTGTAGGGGGATGTGAATGCATGTGTGTCTCTCTGTGCATGTGTGCACATACATGCACATATATGCATGAGTATGTGCATGTAGGTATATGTATATGTGTGTACATATGTTTACATGTGTGGGGGGTATAAAAGATCTAAGAGATAGTGAATAAGTCCTAAAAGTGGGATAAACCATCTTTCAAGCACACAAACCTCTAACAGACTGGGGCGATGTCCCAGTCGAGGAAGTGCTTGCCTCACCAACCTGAGGACATGAACTCAATTCTCAGAATGGGTGGCATACACCTGTAATGCTGATCATGGAAGAATGGAATGCTGAGACAGAGATTTCTGGAAACTCACAGGCTGGCTACCCTGCTCTGGACCATGATGTTCCAAGCCACTGAGAAGCTGTCTCAAATAAAAAGCGGACAGTAACTGAAGACCAATTTGCATTGGCATCTGAGAGTGTCTTCTGACTTCTACATGAACAAAATGCATGTGCACATTCGCCTACTTGTCCCCAATATATCCCTGAAATGACAGTTAACTGAAAAACGATTATCTACAACTGTGAAAGCCGGACTCCTAGATACTGTTCGACTTCCCCCGATTGGTCATAAATAGCATAGCAACTTCTGTCTTGGTCCCTTGGACTCCCTTTTTGGAAGGAGAGGGCCAGTTTTCTGTGAAAATATATTCTAGCAGTCCTCCAAGGAGGCTCAACCAGCAGGAACTTGCCAGTATGATGTGTGAGGTCCCGAAGAAGTGGCTCCTCCAGCCCCAGTGGCTTTTTCAGATTCCTGGTGGCTCCAGTTGGCATCTGCTGCCACTCAAGAGAGAGCCGGTGCCAGAACCATCACACAGGCTGTTCTCAGTTCCTGTGATTTGTGATTACTTTTGATTTCAGCAGCTAAGTTTAAGGAGTGGTTTTTCGCAGGGTGGCAGATAACAAATACATTGAGTATGTGGAACGGGCCATGTGCTAATCAAAATGGTAAGCAAAGGCCATGCCTTTGACCTCCCAGAGTTTATATATTGTCAGGAAGAGAGTGAGTGACCATCTAAATGTGGGGCCAGATATATTCTTTTGAGCAACAGCTTACACTGAAGCCAGTAAAGACTGAAGAAAGAAGTCCAGTCTCAGGCCTCTAATTCCAGCCCTGGGATTACTACACATGTGTGGGTGTGCCTGTGGAGGTCAGAGGTCAGCCAGGTGTGGTGTCTCACGCCTTTAGTCCCACCACTTGAGAGGCAGAGGCAGGAAGATCTCTGTGAGTTTGAGGCCTTGTCTACATAGTGAGTTCCAGGACAGCCAGGGCTGCATAGAAAGACCCTGTCTCCAAGCAAAACTAAACAAACAGTGGTTCTTAGGATGAGGCTCAGGTCCTCATCCTCATAAATCAAGTATCTTGCCAACTGAATTATCTCCCAAGACGTCATTAGCATATCTTAATTGTTCGTGTGAACTATCCACTTTGCATTGTGAAGTTCAAGCTGCCCTGGAACCCAGTGTAGCACGATATCACTATAACCCAGAAAGTAGGTTTCACTGTGTAACCAGAATATGCACAAATGACCTCCAGGGCCACTGTCTGTCCATGCTGTGCAGCAGAAGGGGGGTGACAGGACAGTTGGAGGATTAGGGGTCAGTGATCACAAGCTTACCTTGTGCTTGCCGTGTGCTAAGATCGGGACTGTGCATATCTTTGTGTGCATGTACTTATGTGTGTGTGTGAAGGCCAAAGGTCAACCTTGAGTATTGTTTCTGGGTAGTCACATACCTTATTTTTATATGGCAGGGTCTCCCACTGAGACCCTGGGGCCTGCCAATTAGGCTAACCAGATTTCGTTTCTGTTCTTGTTGCTTCTTTTGTAGACGACTGGGATCAAATACTGACCTCAAGCTTGTGCAAGCACTTTACTGATTGAATTCCACCCCTGATGCCCAGTATGACTCACATCTTAATTCAGTTAGTACAGCGTGCACCTGGATATGTAGTAACCGCATTTGTCTTTCACAGATAGGCAGCAGAGACACAGGAATTTAAATAGAAATATTGACTATACCATTAAAAACAGGTCTATATACATACCTTACAATGCCAAACACAGACAACATAGTGTTGTTTTTATTTTTTTGTAGTTGTATCTTACAATAATTGTCCAAAATGTCCAGACTGAATTGGGAAAGTTCTGGAATGACACAGTCAGTCTTGCCTACTGTTTTCTTTCTATCACCATGTTTTGAAAGCAAAGTGCTGGAAACGTTGCATAAAACCAAGGCTGGCTTCAGTTCAAGGCCTATTTCTAGACCATGGTGGTTTGGACCAGGTTGAAGGAGATTCTGGATGTTTGGATGCAGAGACAAAACTAAACCTCAGCAAACTGAGAAATGACAAACAAACTGAAGATTTTCAAATTATGGGATGGCTTTGGAACCATGGGCGGAAGTCCAGGCAGGCAGGCAGGCAGGATGTGATTCCCAGGCCTCAGTGTAAAGAAAGGCGCAGTTTTTGTTTGTCCTTATTCTCCTCTGAAGTGCAATTCCTGCCTGGGTCCGTCAGCCGCGGCAATTAGAACAAATTTTTTGTCAGTTTCCGGTTAAAGTGCTTCATTAAAAATGCTGACACAGGCTTTCAGTAGCTATGCTACCAAAAGGGTCAGCACACATGTGGGAGTACACACAGAAACTAGACATCAGTCTTGGGCTGTGTTCCTTGCGCTACCATCCCCCTTGTGTTTTCATACAAAGGCCCTTCATTGGATTTTTTTTTTCAATTAGGCTACTCTGACTGGCCAGGGAGCCTCAGGAATCTTCCTGCCACAGTATGGCTAGCAGTGGGGTTACAGGCATGCACCAGCCTGCCAACATTTTTATAAGGTCCTCATGCTTGCAGTCAGCACTTTTCCGGCTGGGACATTTCTCCAGCCCATGTTTCTTATACATTCGAAAGTGGCTAATGGTTTACAGTTGCCAGTCTTTATATATATTTGAGATAACTATCACACAAATTAATCAGTGATTAGGACAATTGAATGTTATGTAGTTAGAATTACTGCACTAATTTTTTCTTGAGTACCTCTTATGAACAGGATTCACACTGAGCCCTGGGGACAGAGGTGATTCTCACCTGGGTCCTATCCTTATGGGGGTTATAGTGTTTGAGGGGAAGAAGGGAATTGATAAACTGAACCCCTAAAGCTTGGGGTCTCAGATACTGTTGAGAATAGGGGATAGGTGGTAGGTGCTGTACCACGATTCCTCTGTGTGTGGTTTCACAGAAGAGGAAACTGAGGCTCCTGCAAAGGAAATGGCAAATCTGTGATGTGAGTGCTAATGTCTTTCCTTAGGCTTCCCCACTTCCCATGCTTCTGGATGTGTGCCTGCGAGCTTACTCTTCTGTCTGAAAACCCCAGAAAGCTGGGCTATCCACTAGAAGGCCCACGTGGGGTGCAGAGAGAGCTCTGGATGCTTTCCACACTTAGAGATGTGTTGTTGGAAACAGGAAGGTGATGGAGGACCGTGGGCGTTTCCTCTGTCTTTGCAGGGCCAAGCCTGTTCCTCAGACTGCTGGTGTGGGTGAAGGGAAGGCTTCATGTGCAGCCAGGGCTACCTCTGTCCTGTGCAGAGAGATGACTGGAGAGTAATCTGTGTCATGGATTTTTAATGACTTAGATTTAAAAAGTCCCTTCAGAAGGTGAGGAAAATCCCCCATTAATTGAGTCCCGCTGCTCAGCTTCCCTTCCAATGTGGTCCTCAAGTGAAATATGGCTGAAATATCAGCTGTCAGATGATGAATATTTAAAGAAAATTCTATTATGCACCCAAGGTTCACTCAGCTCGATAATGAGAGTAATGAGGATGGCTACCTTTAGAGAGAGGAAGTGAGATCACTCTTGCCACTTACCAAGGCTGGTGACAGGCGTCTGCACAGAACAGGGACCATGTCTGGGGAACTCACAGCTTCCTGTCTCAACTTCACCTAGTAGGAAAAAGAACCCTTCAATGCTTGAGAGTGCTACCTGTGGCAGAGAACTGCCCAACCCTATTTTTATTTTCTTGGAGGATTGTTGAATTAGATTCAGTCAACTGTTGGGTGAAGTTTAATTAAACAAACAAAAATTTAAGCTGAATCCTAATTCCACGTGAGTTCCGCATCCAAGTCTCCTGTTACCTGAACAGAGAGAGACATCACAAGGGCATGAGAGGGGCAGCCAGACACAGACCTTTCCTCCTCGGCTTGGGTGCTCTGGGCAGATGCTGAGAGAGTCTGATTCTAGGGAGACAAAGATCATTTCAGAGATGTAATCAGAAAGCAAAGCTCATCTTGCCCGGGGAGGAACACCAATGTAAGCCTGCAAGGATGTTTGTTCCCAGGCCTCTTAGAGTTTGACTTGGGCTGCTAGACTTTCCCTTGAGTTTAGAGTGCAGGTCTGGGGACCAGCGGATGGAGACACATAGCCTTATGCTGAAGCAGGGAATTGATAGAGAGAACGAAACACATCCAAAGGAAGAAAGCAGACTACCTGTTTTCCCTCAGCCGTGTTCATGAAGGCATAGCTGCTGGTCCTGCAACTACGGCTGGCCAGGCTAAGTGAAAATGCGGGTGGGTTTCGTTCATGTTCGTATAGAGAATGACCAGGGTGGTTACAGAGGGATTCTAACCAATCCCAGGCCAAAGGCACTGCTTTTTTCTCTTTTCCGCTCCATGGTGTTGTCTCTCCTGTTGCATCCCTGGTCCCATATGTGCTTCCGAGGTACAGGTTCCCTGGATGTGATGGCGGTGTGAGATGCAAGTGGGTGTCAGGACAGTGAGAGGAGAAGCTGGGATGCCAGTGACCCCTGGGAAAAGCTCACGGAACACTTACTTTTTATTTAGAGGGGGCTCACTAAGTTGTTCAGGTCATCCTTGACCTCACAGTCTTCTTGCCTCACTCTTCTGAGTGCCGGGGGTCATAGGTAGATACCCTCCACCCTTGTCTTGGCGCTCTGTAAGCCTGACACAGATAGTGTGTGCTGTGGGTCCCAGTCAGACTGGCTACAGAATATTTAATACTCAGTGCAATCAGAGGCAAGTGATAACTTTGTAAATAAATCAATGGGCTCTGGGAAGGTAAAGCCACACAGTTCTAAAAGCAGCAGCTGGGTGGGTAGGTGACTCAGTTGTCAATGGCTGTGGCTTCTATGTTTCTATGACTCCTCCTTTGTGACCCCTCTCTACACCCTGTCTTGGTGGCAGAGGGTTTTGTGTTGTCTTTCTGGGTCTGTCAAGACCCCTGCATGTGGCCCTTTGTCTTTTCTTCCCTTCACCAGGCATGTCTGAGCATTAAATCTGCAAACACCAGACAGAGGACCTTGTCTGGAACTCCAGCTCTATTTTCTCCTAATCCTTTTTTGAAATGTAGAGGGAAAGTGTCCCTTGGGGTCCAAAAGAGGAAGCAAGCAAGGAAGGAGAAACCACACTCCAATTCCTACTTCCAGATAATGTGTGTGGGAACTTGCCAAGGAGAAGCTGATCTCAAGTTGGGGATCAAGTAAAAGATTGAAATGCACCTGAAAATGCATTTAATGCAAAGAAAATGGCTCCCAAACTCTATCTGGAAAGTCAAATTCAGAGCCCAAGAAAAGAGGACCCAGGAGTAAGGGTTTTTGAAATAAACTCTATTGTATCCATATTGAATCTCTTTCTCCACATTTTGTACCTGAACTTTGGTAGATGTTTGAGGTGGAGAGAACTGCCTGATGTTGCCTCCCTTATTCTCTCTCTCCTAGGCTATAGGAGACATACAGGCATCAAGAAGCCACACATCCCCCACAAGCAGCAGTTTTGTGTGTTCCTCAAACAAGGTAAGCCGACCTCCTGGCCTTTTAAAGGTTCCTGTTCCCTAGATGTTTTTAAAGTATGCCCCATGACACTCTGGAGTGGGATTCTAAAGTTCTGGTGTGTCCCATGACACCCTGGAGTGGGATTCTAAGGTTCCGGTGTGCCCTGCTCTGTCCAGGGTTGGGCCAGTTACCCTAGTGACTCTTCTGACACGAGACAGAGATTTTGGATTTTACTTTAATAAGCATGCTTGCGCTTAGAGAAGGAGCAAGCCACAGTCCAACTCCAAAGCCAACTCTACTTTTTAACTGGACTGGGGCTACAAAAAGACCATTTATAGTATATGTCTGTAGAGAACAGCAGAAACAAACATTTGGGTAGAGTTATGAAATCCTATGGGAGATGTGATATACCAATAGGACAATTTACTCTTTTTCTTGGGATGGTTTTTCTGGATGATTTGTATTTTTTTTCATATGTCTCCTTTGCCCAGTGGTCTTCAGATTCCTTAGCTGGATGCCTTTATTCTCCTGAAAAGATGAAAAGAAAACGCTGCCCTAACCCCAACTTTGGGGAAGTTCCCTTTTTGGCAAGTTATATCTGATCAAATGAGAAGTATCTGTTAGTCTTGTAAGCTAGTTTAGATTGAATGGCCACACAGGTTGATAAACTACCATCTATTCCAATCAAGAGGTCTCTCTTGTTCAAATCTAGCCTTTATCAATTTTGATTTATTGTTTCTCCTAAAATTTTGTTTTATTTTCTAAAGCTGTTCTATCATCCAGAGAAGTATGGGGTTTTTTTTTTTTGTTGTTGTTGTTTGTTTCTTTTTACTATAGGCATTAGGTTCTTTCATTGCTCTGGGGAGGAGTTTCCTCCACAAGGGAAACAGCTGAGCTGAATTTGGGTCTTTGGTGTCTTTTCTCCAGGTGGCCTGTGGATTTTCCCTAGATCCCTTCCAGTAACAAACTAGAAACAAGGTAGTTGCCTGGAAACCCACTCGGGCTTATGTTCCACATTTCGCCATCATCTGAGTCGTCATCATTAGCAGATTTGGGGAGACAATTGGGAATTATTTGAGATATGCATTGAAATTTGGATTGCAGAAGTATGTGCCTAATTTATTTTTAATTTTTTAAGAAGTCACAATACTGTTCTACAAAGTATTAAGTTGTGATGTATGTATATGTACTTGGTTATGAGCGCACATATGAATGTGGGGAGGGGCAGTGTGCATATGCGAGTGTTGGTATATGCATTAACCATCTGCAAGTATCATTTTTCAGGTGAGTTTTACCTTTGTGACCTGGTCTCTGATTGGGCCTAGAGCTTCACCATGTAGACCAGGCAACCCATTCCACAGACTTTCAGGTCTTCATGCTTTCAAGGCAATTGCTCTCCTTACTGAAAGATTTCCCCAGCACAAGATGTCAGTTATGGATGGCGAAGCGTTTGTGTCTGCTGCCACAGTGAGTGGGCCCTGCTGTGGAGTGCCGCTGACTGTTGGCTGTCCTAAGAGTTGTGAGGGACAGCCTTGTGCGGGATGAGTGTGCACACTCTTAGCTTCCTCTCACTCCCAGGGATTATGCTTCCATCTCGGCTTCTGAAACTCACAGCTGCATGTTATTCTGCAGGTTTTCAGACAGAACGAAACTCTTAGACTACACACATCTAGCTTGTGTAGGTCCTTATTTTCTTTTGTTTTGTGCTAATTGCTCACTTGAAAGAGTTGAGGGGTCAGAAAGAGTGGACGGAGACCTGGTGTCAGGTGCTGCGTTTTGTCCCCATCCTGCAAGATGCACCGAACAAACGTCCTGCTTTCTCAGTCTTTGTGCGGCGAGGCTCCTATTGGTATCCCCGAACTCAGAGGCTGAGGCAGGAATATCTGAGTTCGAGGGCTACATAGTAAGAAGATGTATTAAATAAACACACAACATTCCCTAGTAACCTCACTAGCTTTATGTGGCTCATAGAATAAGACGGCACGGGAAGCCCATATGCATACCTTTTCCACACAGAGACTGTTTTTTAGTGATGTGTGTGTTTTTATTGAAGAAAAATGGAGCTTTGTGTGTATGCGCACCTGCGCATGTGTGACACATCTCTGTGGAGGCCAGAAGTTGATTCCTTAGAAGCCATATCTTTTCTTTTTCTTTTCTCTCCTTCCTTCTTTCCTTCCTTCCTTCCTTCCTTCCTTCCTTCCTTCCTTCCTTCCTTCCTTTTTTCCTTCCTTCCTTCCTTCCTTCCTTCCTTCTTTCCTTTTTTCCTTCCTTCCGTCCTTCCTTCCTTCCTTCCTTCCTTCCTTCCTTCCTTCCTTCCTTGGGAAACAGAGTCTTTCATTGGACTGGGCCTTACCAATTAGGCTAGATTGGCTGACCAGAGAGTCCCGGGGAAATGCGTGTCTCCATCTCCCCAGCTCTAGGATTATAAACACATACCACCACTCCCAGCTTCTGAATGTGGGTATTGGGCATCCAGCTCAGGCTTTCATGCTTGTAATGCAAGCACTTAGCAACTGGGCTGTCTCGGCACAGGACAGTACCTGACTTATGATATGTATGCAGAATGTGCTATCCCCAGGTCTAGGATCCTATTTCTTTAAATGTGATCATGTGATTTGATTAGAGGAAGGAGAGAAGAGCAGAGGGCTGGAAGGTAGGCAGAAAAGTCTTTTTCTCTTGAGATTTTGAGATAGCTGATCTAACTGGAATGGCTCGTTAGTGTCAATTAACCAGGGTATGTTGCCAGTGACTGAGCTCAATTCTATCAGGTGATAGACACTTGAACGCAGCCTGCTGGGCAAGCTCGGGGTTACATGGGGTCTGTGTGCAAGGATATTGGTTAGGTATTTTTGGACAGAGGAAGAGAAAGGGTAGCTCATCACTGTCTTTAATTAATACAGCCACCAGGTTTTAAATCTAACATGTCACACATGGAAAATCAAAGAAGCCCTTGTGTAAATAATGAGGAAAAGGGGCCTGACTATCAGTAGTGGTGAGAATTTTCTGGAGGCATTTGACAGATCTGAGAGACTTGCTACTTCCTTTAGGTGAAATAGCTCAAAAATCATAATGTAAATTTTATATTTGTCTAGACCCCTTCTCGATAGGATAATAAGACCTTATTTTAACAATGTTTTGGGTCAAAAGAAAAGTAAACTAGATGGAAGAGTAGCATATCTAGGTCATCACAAAAGTTTTTTTTGATTTGACTGAAATGAGAGTGAGACCTGTTTGCTTGTTGCTCTAGTTTGGCTGCAATCTTGAGAAGGGTTTATGGAGGTTATTGAGGGGCGGGCTATTCTGCAAGTTCCATTGGTGAAGGATAACTTATCCCACCTGTCAGAGCTGAATCTTCCATGACAGCCAGATGCCTGACTAAGCGACCGCCAGCAATTTGCCATGTAGCGCGTTGTCCTAGCCCTGGGATCCCAGTTCTAACCTCAGTCATGTCAAAACTTATTAAATATGTTGGCCTGAGTGTGCTATCTTTAACTGTGCCTATCTCAGTGCAAAAACAAAACAGCAACAGCCATCAAACCAAAGAAACAAACCAAACAACAACAACAACAAAAACATCTATAGGCTTGACTGAGGTTTCTGGGGGTTACTTCAAGTTTCGATGGGACCTGCTGTGCTAGACAGTGTTCTGCTGCTGTGACAAAATACCTGAGGTAACCAACTTTCAAAGGAAGAAAGGTCTGCCTTAGCTCATGGTTTCTGACCTTCCAATTCCTGGTCAGATGGCCTCATTGCTTTGATAGGAGTCCCAAGAGAAGGCCCAAGAATCAGAGACCCACTGATATACAAATTCAGAAGCTTCATAAAAGTGTTAAACTGAAAACCATAGTGTCTATGTAGAAGAACCGGTGCAGATCTGTGTAGGTTCTGTGCTTGCTGCTTCCATCTCCATGAGTTCACACGAGCCTTGGGTGTTTTAAAGGGCTGTTCTTCTGGTGTCCTTTGCCCCCATCTCCCCTACTCCTTCTGTCTTCTCTTCTGCAGGATTCTCTGAGCTCCGAGGGTAGGGATTTGATGGTGGCATCTCATTTTGAGGTCTCCCCTTGCTGCATAATGTCCGTCTGTGGGTCTCTGTATTTGTGCCTGGAGATGGCCAGTGGAGATGAGCAGGTTTGCTCACTTTCTCCAGTTCCTTCACCTCTCCCATCCTACTGCCAGCAACCTGCTCTGTCTGTAATACTGAACTTGTCTAGCTGACTGACTGTGCTTCATCTTTCAAATGTAACTAATCCTTCCTTTGAGTGTTAAGGTTTATAATGCAAAGGTCGCCATGACAACTGCATAAGAGAAATATCCCATAGAATTTAAAGATAACCTTTCCAGAAAAGGCTGTGGTTCAGAATGCCCATATGCTGGCAGAATCAGGGGCAAAGAGAAGTTCTAATCAGACAACACAGAGGGCAGGGAACCAAAGGTCAGCATTCTTGAAGGATAGAGACCTGACGTCTGACTTGGTGGCTGCTCCCACTGGAAGGTAAGCCTTGTTCTGTTTTGCCCCCTACTTAAAGTCTTTCCCCTGTGTTATTTCTGTTTTGTAAGACAGCCTTCTGTATGACCTAGGTGGACAAACAACGTACCATATAGCCAAGGCTGGCCTCAAACTGTTTCTGCTTCCTAGTGCCAGTATTGCAGGTGTCCCCCACCACACCTGGCCTGCAGCCTTGACTCTGCTCTCTTTGTGCACTGCCTCATATACATTGTGCATATTTCTTTCCTTCTATTGGCTGGCCACCATGCAATTCTCCCTGGGTGAAACCCAGTCCTGATGGATTTCCAAGACCCCTTTAATCTCAAACAGAGACAGGGAGTGGTAACTGGACCTCCTGATTCTTTGTCCTTATCTGCACTTCCTTAAGAAAGTGTATTTGAATCTCGAAGGTGAAACATAGACTAAAGAAAAAATAATAAACTCTAGTTGTCCCTTTCCAACCACTGAAAATCCTGTTTATCTTTGCTGTTATTCATTCATAAAAGCCAGTAGCTTGCGTTTCAAGTATGCTTTTGCCTGTGTGGTTCTACTTAGGAATGTGGGGCTACAAGGTGACTTCTTTAAAGAAGTGGGGAATGATGCACCCACATTCTTCCATCTGCTCTGTCTGCTCTGCAACTGTTGCTCCCTGCCACTCTGATGAGGAGGAAGATGTGGACTCCCAGCAGTTACTGAGGGGAACATGTCCAGCATCTCGGGATCAGACTCACGGATGGGCCCCTGTGATGATCAGAGTAACAACAGCAGGAAGCCAATATGAAACCGACAAGAAGAAAATGAATACCTGCAACTCTCTCCCTCTGTGCCCATGGGCGGGAGCATACTTGTGGAGAGAGGTTCAATAATAGAGCGGGAATTTGGTCAAGTATAAGACTTATCACCTGTTTCACGAAATACAACAGCAGGGGCATGCATATATTAAATAAACACCATTAAGATGAATTCAGTGAAATCCAGAATCTGAGACCTTTTGCAGAACACAAGGCTGCCTTTCAATTAAAGCATTGCAAATAGAAATTAGGAGGAGACTATCCAATACATGGATTTAAAATAAAGGCAGAGGCACACCAAACATGAGTCAGGAATGCTCCTAGTTTTTAAATTGTGATTCCAAAGAATTCCAAAACTGTAATTTGGTAATAGGAGACATTTGAATATATCTTTGGAAACACCAAATAATTGTGCAAATTTTATAGTAATACCTTCACTGCTTAGAAGTGTTAGAGTCACAACTAAACTGGCTGAAGGGATGAAGAGATAGCTTTGTGAATGAAAACCAAGTCCAGTGATTTGTGTTTGATCCCTGGAACACATATGGTGGAGGGAGAGAACCAACTCCAGCAAGTTGGCTTTGACTGCTACACGCATGCCTTGGTATGCACGTACATAAGAAAACTAAGATGTTAAAAAAGAAACAGAATTGTAAAGTTAAAAAAAATTAGCAAAAAAACCTCACAGAATTTTCAGACCCTACACACATGAAATATCCCCGGTACTGAACCCAGGTACCCAGGGTTCAACCTTTGTTGGAGTCCATGAACCTATGGTGACACTCAGTTACCACCCCGAGTCTATGGGTCACTTTATTTCACTGTCTATGGAGTTCTGTTTATGGTGCTTGACAAGTAATTAATGGCAAATGTTTTTCATTGATATATCCCACAGAATAACATAATCATAGAATTCCTCTGTTTCTTTTTATCTTTCTGCCTTTGACACTTGCCAAATATTTATATTTTTATTGTACCCATCAGCTTGCCTAACTTATAATGTCATTTAGCGGGAGCTTTTTAGAACATACAGCCTTCTCAGGGTAGCTTCTTTCACTTAGTTATTATATAAATGACTATAATTATTTATATGCATCTAAATTTCTTCCATGTCTTTGAATTGCTTGATGCATCATTTGTATAAAATTAAAATGATATTTCATTATCTCGGCCTACCACAGTTTATCTCTGGTCATCTATCAATGGACATCTTGGTTGCTTCTAAGTCTTGGCAACTGCGGAGGAAGCTGTTAGAAACATTTTGTGTGCTGTTTAAGTATATACAAAGGAGGAGGGTTTCTGGTTTGTACAGTGAGAATACCAAACCTTCACAAGAACCTGCCAAGCTCTCTCATGAAGTGGCTATGCCATTCTGTATTCCCACCAACTCTGAATTTGACTTTAATTCCTTACTTCTCCAACTCTGTCTGGGTTTGGTGTTCTCAGTAGTTTGAATTTTGCAAATTCTGATGGCTTTAGTGACTTTATCAGCTGGATATTTTGCCTGTTTTTAACTGGTTTTTCTTGTTGAGTTTGAGTTCTTCTTGCATTGACTAACAGCCCTCCCTCAGGTGTGCTGCGTAAGCATATTCTCCCTTCTATGGCATATCTTGTCACTCTTCTGACCCTATTTTTTACAGGAAAATTCATAATTTTCATGACATCCAGTTTATCAAGTGTTTCTTTCATGAATCATGACCTTGGTTTGTTTCTAAAATGTATCACTGCATCCACATTTACTGTCAAAAGGCCTTGAGGCAGCTTCAGGACTCCATCAGGGCTCAGAATAGGCTGTCTATGGCAGGCAAAGATCTAAGGGTAAAAAATTAACTCAAGCATGTTACCTCTGCATGTTCTTTATTTTTTCAGGTTAGGGGGAAAAGTAAAGCCTAATACTTTACACATTATTTAATTTCTGTAGTTTTCATTGTGCAAAAACCTTTATCACAATCATTCTGACATAGACATACTGCTGTTTATACAATGTATGTGTCTAAAACTTCTGTCTTCACATACTCAAAGAATTCTTGTAAGTTCAGGGAGCTGAATTGAAGGGTCCACCTTAAATAGGTCAGATACACCCCTCTCATTTCCCTGGTCCTAATTTTTTTTTTCTTCCTATACTTAACTGTGTTCTCTGCTCTGCCAACACCTTGCCAGGTCCAAGAGACACAGGAAAGTTCCACACCACAAATCCTAGAGAGCAGAAAAGTGACCAGCTACCCCAGGATATACCCAGTACCCAGCTATCTCAGGTCCCCTCCAGAAAGACTTCAACACTCACAAAATAAGCAGGAAACAGTCTTGACAATCCACCATCCCAATTCCTTCAACCTGCTATGCCTAACTACCTGCCTCTTTTATTATAAGAAAAAGATGGGAATTTTGTAATCTGCTGGCCTGGTCTGTCACCTGTCCCTTTAAGAGACAAACTCCGCCCATTCCACCTCCCCCTTCCACAATGCCACCTCCTTTCTAGCTCTCTTCTTCTCTTCCCCTCCACCCCCATCCCAGTCCTTCCGGAGAGGCAATTTCTGCCTCTCTCTCTTCTCCCCGCTCCTTCTCTCCTTCCCTCCCCCCTCCATAACCCACTAAATAAACTCTGTACCCCAGTCCTCTCTGCATGGCATCTCTATCCGCTCTATCCGTCTGTCTCCTGCCTAGGCTTTGGACCACCTGCTAGTGGACCCACTGAGGCCTCCGGTGACTCGCTGCCGCCCCTTGTGGAACCGGTCCCCCATCACCACTTTATATAAATGATAACACATGATCCTGTTTAAACTATCTATATCGCTCTGTGTAGATTTTGATAGATTTATCTCTGAGGGAATTGATCCACTCTGCTCGGATTGTCAAAGCTGTGAGCACAGAGTTCTCAGTGTCTGCCTCTCTAACCCATTGCACATCTGTGTGATCTGCACTTCTGCCACTTCTTTCGTCCATGAAACTGTTCGTTTGGTTTTCTCCACTTTTCTTGGTTAACCTGGACAGAGAATTGTTGATTTTATTAATCTTCTCCAACGACTAGCTTTAGTTTTTGTGGGTTTTGCCCATTGATCTGTTATTTTTGACTTCCTTGATTGTGATCCTATTTTTTAATTGTCTCTTCTTTTCCTTTGAACTCTCCTGGTTTTACTCTTGTGCTCAACTTACAGTAAATGCTTACTATTGATGACAAACTGAACCATGAAAAGATCCATGGTTATCATGTGACTTGAAAGTAACAAGGAATAAAAATGTGAGCAGTTTGCCAGTTTTTGCATGGGCAGTGTACTGACCACTAGGTTCCTTCATTTTTATTTATATGAGAAAGTCCTCATTTCTTCTTCACTTTGAAAAGCAAAGTCCCAAAGGGACAAAGTTCTAGGTAGGTATTTATTGTTAATCTCTCAACACTTTGATTCGTTCTATTCTCTCCTTGAGGTTTGTTTACTTGGGATGAACTGGATACAATTCTTAGCTCTGAGCTTTTAGAGAAAGCTATTATTGCCTCCTCCTAATTTTTTTCAAGATTTGTTTTTAAATTTCTATGGTTTTATGAAGTTTAACTTTCATATGCCTCTGTGTAGTCTGCCCCCTACCCAATGTAATCTATTAATTGCTGTTGTCTGAGCTTCCTGGATCTATGCTGAGTCTGAGATCAAAGGAGAGAAATTCTAAAGTCTTTGTCAGTATTGTTTTACCTACTTCTTTCCCTTTTCTTTCCTGACCCTTCTTATGGTCCAACTTTTGACACTATTACATGGTTCTTGCATATTCTGTCTCTCTTTTGGGTAGCTTCTCTTTGCTTTTAGGTTTTAGAAATTTCAATAGTCACAACCTCAGGTTCAGAGATTGTCCTTAGTCAAGTCAAAGGCATAAATGATCAAGTTCCTTGTTCAGTTAAGTTTTGGTGTGATAATAGTGCAGACTGTTCCACAAAGGAGTTGTTTAGAGATTCACACAGAAGGATTTACAAATTAAATCATGTTATTATGTCTAGTACTTGCCCCATGGTAATCCTGTATAGCTGGGGCAATGAGAGTCACAGATAAATACATTTGCTCACGAGTTAATAGATGAATTAGGGTGACAAATCTATAGGAATTTATTTAACCATCCTCACTGATTTTTTTTTATAGTTTTGAATTCTTTTCATGATAAAACAGTTGAAAAGAGTTCAGAGAGAGGGGGAAACAAGCTCAGATTTTGAGGTGCCAGGGAAAGATGATTCCTAAGCTCCCAAAAGCCTTTACAGGTGAGTCATGTGTCCGCTTGTCCAGCGTTCTGCTTAGGAGTCATACCTTCTTGCCTGGGTTAGCTCAGTGCATTCCAATTCTCTGAAAGTAGCTGTCTGTGGCTGCCTGCACAGCCCAGGGCCAGTCCCTGGTGTGTTGTTAATCAACTTTGCTAAACTGCCACAAAGTCTAGAGGTCGCTGATCCCTCCCCACTCAGCACAGTGCTATTGATTCCTGCCTGCTGCTCCATGGTCCCATGACCTCTTTGGATGCCTCGTGGCCTGTGCTTCCTGCCCCTCAAGATATGTTGGCCTGCACCTCTGCTACCCTTGCTGCAGAGACTACAGCAAGGTGCCTGCTATCTTCCAGAGCCACAGTGAGGTTCAAGGTTGGTGCTTCTCACAGAGGACTTTATTGCCCTTCTCTACACAGTGCTTAGACTGGCTAGCTGGATTTCTTCAGAGCAATTGGTTTGGGGGCTGTGGCTCTGAAGCCTGACTCTAGCCTCAGAAATGACCTTTCTGCAGGCTGCATTATTTATGCCTGTCCTAAAGCCTCCCGAGGGAAGTGTGCTTTGGCCCCTGACAAAGACGACTGCCTCCTAACTGACCTCAAAACATTTCCCTCCACATCTCCCCACTGAGATAATTTGCTGAAGTTTGCTTTTTATTTTAGTTGCTTGAGATGATTTCATTTTTGAGGGACAAGAAAGAAACACCTCTTTGGGGATTTACTGTATCTATCTTAAATAGGTTAAAAAATATGCCCTACAGACAGCAAGTATAATTTTCAAAGACAGGTTCCCAAAGACTTGGGGGCAATGAATTACAGCCTTTATCAAGATAAAGAAGACAGATTGCACCAAGGAACTGGAACTCGAGAGAGTGGATAAGAGCCTGGCCACAGCCAGGTTGATGTGGGTTTACACACCAGCTCCAACAGTTTGTGGATTTTGTATTTAACTTGCTTTTAATTAACGAATGTTAGTGGCATGCACTTAGAAGGTGCAGTGTGATGTGCAGCCCATGTGAATTTTATGCAGAGGTAAATGGAGCCAGTGAAAGCATCTATCCCCTTACATACTTATCATTTTATGTTGGTGAGGGCGTGTGACATCACTCTAAAGCAGATTCCTAGTAGACACAACATTTCTCGTACGACTGCGTCATGAGCAGAGCAGTTGATCTCAACAGGGTGTTCCCTCTGCGTCGCCGGAGTTTCATACCTATGTCCAGTGTCTTGGGGGTCTGTCCCTGGCACTGCTAGGCCTTCTGCTGCACCTGGACTCTGGTCTCTCCGGTGACTACATGGAAAAGCTTCCTACTTACTACCAGAGCCAGCCCCTAAGAGTTGGAGCCTTGTTGAGAACCTTAGGACCTGTAGATGTGCCTCATGGGGGGGACTGCAGCTCTTGCTTTCTCTGCTCCTGCCTCATGAGTAGCTTTGCTCAGCTGTAAGTTCTTCTCTTCACATGTGTATTTGCCCTCCTTGCCAGAAGCTCAAAGGACTGGGGCAGAGGCATGCAGATCTCCGAGTTCTAGGCCAGCCTGATCTACATAGCCAGTTCTGGCCAACTAAGAGTATATATTGATTCTCTCCCCTCCCTCACACAGTAGTGTTATATTGTCAAATCTACAAGTTCCTCGGGAGTTTCTTGGTGAAGTCATTCTTTGTTTGTGAAGTCAGTCCGCCATGACTCACAGAGTGGCCCAGACTGTGTACTATACTTCTCGGTAGGAGCCCAGCTCAGGCCAGAAACAGAGACCTGCCCACCAAGAAGTGGCAGCAACAACTGTGCTGGCAACAAGAAAACAAAACAGTACTTGCATAACTTTGCTCCAGGTGTATGGAGAGGCACAAAGACAGCCATCGCCACCTGCCCCTGTCCTCTTCGATCTTCCGGGAAATTCAAATCTGCTATCATTTTTGTTCACTACATATGTGCATTTTTAACACATATACATAAACATACATTCCTCCCCCATCAATGCATACACAATCACATGCATATAACAAACATTGCCACATAGAAACACACATACACAAAACCATGCACGCACCCACCTGTATAAATACAGACACCTTCCCACACAAGCACATAGCACCATACGCTTAGCACATACATAAACACACACATGGATAAATATACATGCCCATACACACAAGCTAGACACGTACAGAGAAATATGTGCAAACATATGCATGCACATAAGGTAATGTGGATACAAATGCACATACACAGACACATATGTATATATATACACACACACACACACACACGCATGCACACACCTACACCTGCCAGCTATCACGTGACAATAACACAGAGGCTCCATCTTCTCTGGCAGCAGGAAACTGGTGGTGTTCATTATCACCTTCTCGAGGGAGGAATGACACCATGGGCAGAGACCAGGTACTGGGGCTGCTTCCTGAAGATGTGGACCAGTAACTGCTGAATGAGACAGACCATCTTGAAGTCTACACAGGACTCCCGTTCTTTTCTATAGATATGACCTGGCTTGTTTATGTTCCTTCTGTGTTTTCAACAGAAACACTCCTCATGTCTGTGAACTGTGTTATAACATCAGCTTCCTCCTTTAGTGGAACTGAAGCGAATTGTGTGCACTGTGCCCAGCCAGCTGCCCAGAAAGGCAGCTCCCTTCTACAGGGAACACCAGAAGTGGGTCACCTTGCCCCTGAACAATTGGAAGGAAGTTTCTTTTTGCTGCCACCTGCCTCCTCTCTCTGCCTGTCCTGATTTCCTGTTCAGTTCCTCGGGCTCTATCCTGTGTCCAATTCCCCAGGGCCTCGTTGCTGTCAGTTAATAATACCTTTCAATGCAGTTATTCTCAGGCTTTTTGCATTTTAATAGGTCCCCCAGGGATTAAAATGCCCCAGAACCAAAAGAATGAATCTCTAATGGTGGAATTCTAGGTACCAGTGACAGGTATTGTGGGAGACTTTATGAGGAGGGTTCTCTCAGAAGACAAACACCAGGACAGCCTTCAGCTCTGCCGCTGTGGTATGGGACGCTCATCCTCATCTCAGGAACGCGAATTAATCAGCATTGAAATATGAAAGCTCTTAACCTCTGCCGATACCAACTTCACGTTTTTATCAGCTTTGCCGTCAATGGCTAGGTGAGAATACTGGTCGTGTTTCCTAGCTGGGAAAATTTTGCCCTATCTTTTGAGGGACTATGTGACAGAGGCTGTGGGGTTGGAAATACTTGATACTTGGGGGGGTCAGGTCTTATCCTGTCCTGAGGGGACACAGGAGAATGGCTGGATTCAGCTTGGGATGATGACACATTGAGCTGTTATTTCCAGACACGTTTTGTGCAGGGACAAAAAAAAAAAAAAAAAAAAAAGGCAAGAAGGCAGGCAGTCTATTCTTCTCACCATTGTTCAGCTCGAAGGATGTCAGATCCCTGCTCTGTATCTGGAACTCTGTATCGTTCTTTTTTTCTCCCCTTGCTAAGTAAACAGCAGAACTTCATCCATTATTCAGCTATCAGGGACTTGTCAGGGTTCCTGGCCATGGAACTTGGGAGTTCTTACATTTCTTTAAAACTGTGGGAAACAAAAATGTATTTGCCAAAAGCCTGGAAAGGGAAATGAAGAAAGATATCAACTCCTACAATATAATTAATTCCCTGCGCCTCTCACCCCAGAGGGCTAACGCGAGTCTTTCTTTAGTAACGGGAATTTAGTTTCATTTCTGGTTTTCGTTTTCGTTATTCACACTTAAGTACCTGTGGCAAGTACTGTGAAAGAGAAAGACGCTTGTAAACAGGTTTGGGGCACACCGGAAGGAAGACGGGCTTTGAGGGGGGCCTGTGGGCAAAGGCCGGGAGCTACGATGCCTGGCTGCCCTTGAAGACACCGTCGTCTCCACACACCGAGTGGCACAGGTCCTGTCTTGAAAAGCTCCTGGGATGCTTTCTGTAATATTCGCCACATGACACGCTAAAGTTAAAAATCATCTTTTGGGAAGATTTTTCTAGTTTAAAAGTTCCAGGTCTGAGAATTTTGGAAGGCATGTAAAAATCTTACACAAATATATGCATTTGACTGCTTTTATCTTTTGCACCAAGGAGGGGTAACCTTTGCCATTGGAGTGCAGAAGAAATGAGGAAGTAGGAAGGAGAGTTGGCAGCTGCATGGCCTCTAAACCTCACTTCTGCCCATTGACAACAGCTCCTATAAGCCGCTAAGGTGTCACCCACTGAACGGGACTCTGGCTTCTGCTGCCATAGTGTGTATGTGTAATGGGCCGTCGATACAGAAGCAGAAGGTTCAAATTCAGCAGCTACATTTAATATCACAGATGTAATTTGGAGAGTTGCACAGCACGCGCACAGTCGTCCATCCCTGTCGTGAATGCATCATCACAAAGAACAGAGCATCTTGGGAGAAACAGCGTCCCTTCCATTTCACAATATTTGCCAGTGGCCGCATGAAGAGAAAGAAGGTGCCTGCACAAGTCCAGGAAGACAGAGAGTAAAATTGATGCTACTATCAGGACTCAACACGGAATCCAATAAAAACAAATATCTGTGCACGCACAGTTCAGAGACTCGGGGCTGGGAACATAAACATATCCAGGGTTCCCACAGTTTAGCTGGGAGAGAGATGTAGAAACAAACCAAGGTATAGTGAAAGAACATGCACTGAATTTGGTCCTGCTTTAACTGTGAGTTACACTCATCCATAGGAATCTTACCTCCCTGCCTAGAATACGTGGTTGTACAAGCAGTGCACATACAAGGAGCCTTACTGGAACAGCATGGCTCAAGTGCTCAGCACAGATGCACTCCATGTTTCGGGCACTATGCTGTTACTGTTGTCATAGTAACAAGTAGGGTAATAGATCCGATTCTTGTCCCTCCCCCTCGTGTGTGTGTGTGTGTGTGTGTGTGTGTGTGTGTGTTTCTGGGTGGATGGGTACACAGGTATGTATGCATGTGGAGTCTCTCAAGTGTTATTCCCCATGAGCCATGCACCTGTTTTTGAAGACAGGATCTCTCACTGGCCTGAAGCTCCAAATAAGCTAAACTGGGGAGTCATGAGGCCCAGGGATCCACCTGTCTCTTCTTACCCAGTGCTGTTGTTGATTACCATGTGCTCTACCTTGCCTGGTTTTTTTAAAATGTGGATTCTGGGATTCAGTCAGGTCTTCATGCATATGCACAAACATCTCCCTAGCTTAGATACCTGGTTCTAAGAGATGGCCAACAGATTACTGGAAAAAAAAAAAAAAGATAGGTTTTGACACTTGGTTTGAGTAATACATTATGCAGGCAAGGAGGGGAGAAGTTAGCTTAACAAATAAACCTTGGGCAACTATAGTTGATAACTTTTGTTAGGGAAAGCCTCCTTGTCATCAGCATACCAATGGCTTTTGATAAAGATAATGGATAGACTGATAAAGTACACTGTCCAGGTCACAGGAGTGAGAAGTTCCTTGGTACTTGAGATTGGATCCTATATTTAGGGCAGGGCTGAGTTCTGAAGAGTTGCCGGTGATGGCATGGGTGAGGTGGGTGGGGCCATGATATTCCAGAATGTGGAGCTCCAAGGTGTAAAGGAAAGCTGGTCAAATGGACAGGTCAGATTTGGGAGCTCTGAGTAACTGTTTTAGCTGGTCTGGTGGCTTGAATCAGAAATGTTGCTCATACACAGGGTTCCCACTTAAGTGGTTCTGTTTGGGAAGTTTTAGGTGGTAAATTCTAGCTGAAGGAAGCATACCACTGGGGGAGCTGAGAAAGTTCGTAGCCTCACCTGTTGACAGAGGTTTCTGTCCCACCAGGTTCCACAGCCGTTTAGTCCCAAAGAAACACACAGAGGCCTACATTAATTATAAACTGGTTGGCCTATTAGCTCAGGCTTTCTTATTAACTAATTCTTATGTCTTACATTAACCTGTAATTCTTGTCTTGTTAGCCACATGGCTTGGTACCTTTATCAGTGAGGCATTCTCATCTTGCTTCCTCTGTGTTTAGGTGACCACTGATGACTGAGCCTTTCCTCTTCCCAGAATTCTCCTGTTCTGGTGGTCCTGCCTATACTTCCTGCCTGGCTACTGGCCAATCAGCATTTTATTAAACCAATACAACTCACAAATCTTTACAGGGTACAGGACCACTGTCCCACAGCACCCTACTTCCAATTTGCTCTTTTTTCACTTGAGGATGGAGATGTGATCATATAACATTCTGCTCAGGCCTCCTGTTACCATTCTTCCTACCATCAAGGACTCTCTTTCTTACTCTGGAATCATAAGCCAAAATAAACTCTTGCTTCCGTAAGTTTCTCTTGGTCATGGGATTTTACCACAACAGCAGAAAGATCACTAATAAAGATGGGTAGTTGGCAGCTCAAAGGTTCCAGTTTTAATTATTGAGGTGACTGAATGACAACACAGAAAGGCCCACACTGTGCAAAGGTTTCAGTACTAATACTACATAACAAAAGAAGCTTAATAAAGCATCCAGGGACCTTGTTAGGTGATGTCTGCATTGATCAGTTGCCCAGAGTCATAGGAGAGGAGGCCACAGTTCTAACATTCTCTCCGTGAGACAGACAACTCAGTTTTGACTAGTTCAAATAATTCTGTTAAGTTTGGGATGTGACAGTGTACCCAGCTATCTTGTACCTGGGCCTATGTAGACTCCCACAGAGAATTTGCTGAGTGCATAAGAGATGAAAGTAAAGGTTAGGTGAAAAATGATTGTTTACAAGTAGGTTGGTTTTTTTTTTTTTTTTTTTCGAGACAGGGTTTCTCTGTGGCTTTGGAGCCTGTCCTGGCACTAGCTCTGTAGACCAGACTGGTCTCGAACTCACAGAGATCCGCCTGCCTCTGCCTCCCAAGTGCTGGGATTAAAGGCGTGCACCACCATCGCCCGGCAAGTAGGTTGTTTTTTAATTCTATGTATTAGCAATCTCTGAGGGGTCTAGTCTTTCCTCATCCTTCCTGGTCCATTAAGTTGTCAAGACATCATCAAATATAGAAAATTAATTGTGTGTGTGTGTGTGTAAGGCATCAGGACACAATCTGTAGATCCAAAGAAAAAATTAGGATGTGAGGAGAGAAGTTTTAGGAATGGCAATGTTAGGAAGAAGAATAAGTGATTCAGTGAGAATAGAATTAACGGGCTGGAAATGGGGCTCAGCTGATGGAATGATTACCTAGAACACACAGGGTCTCGGGTATAATGTCCAACACTGTATAACACTGAGTGAGGTAGCACAGCTGCACTCTCAGCACTTGGGAGATGATCAGAAGGAGGGATATAGTGAGTGAGAAGTTCAAGGTCATTCTCAACTTTGTGGCAAGGTCTGGGCAAGCCTGAGCATCATGAGACCTTGTTTCAAAATCAGAAACAAAAACAAAAGGAAGAAAAAGAAGAAAATACTACTATCTCAAAAGTAGACTGGATGTCTTTGTCACACCAAGAATGCCTGAATTTAAAGTAGCTCTATGAAGAGATAACCATATATTTCATGTTTTATTTACTGCAAGGCTGGGATAAGGTCCAATGTGTAGATTACCTACATCCATGGCTAATGGCATGCCTTGTGTAGGAAGAAAAGGGACGGGCAATTAATTGTCTGTCTTCACTCTCTATTAATTTCTTAGAGGAGGACCAACTTGAAAAGAATAAAAATTAGGTACTGGGAATAAGTAACTTTCTTATTTCTGCATAATTATAATATAACTGGGACCCTAACAAGAAAGATTTGGACCCCAAGCCATCACAAAAGAACCCCTATTTCAAAGCCAAGTGGCCAGATGCCTAAGTTAAAAAACAATGGGTTGACCTTGAATTCTCTTGAGAAACTGGAGACTGCAGAGTTTGTATTGGCAGAGTCTGTCTATGATGTCATTCCTGTGAATATTGCTGGGCCTTATCCACTGCTACCTGCTTTCACTGTGTCTTGGGGCCATCTTTTAGAGCCAGTCTACTCAGGGTTCATCATTTGAAGTGTTCTTAGCATCTGCCGTGGTGGTTTGAAAATGGCCCCCAGAGGGGGTGGCACCATTAGCATGCGTGGCCTTGTTGGAGAATGTTTGGTCTCTTTGAAGGTAGTGTGTTATCGTGGAGGTGGGATTTGAGGTCTCTTTTCTCAAGCTTCACTCAGTGTGACAGTCAATCCTTCTGGTCAACATCTGCCTCTACACCTCCATGCTCCCTGTCATGATGACAAAGGGCTGAACCTCTGAAACCATAAGTGAGCCACCCCAGTTAATTATTTTCTATGTAAGAATGGCTGTGGTCATGGCGTCTCTTCCCAGCAATAGAAACATTAACTAAGACACCTGCTGAGTATAAAAAGTTTCTACGAGTTTGTACTGAGATTTTTGTTTCCTCTTTAATAAATCATAGGCATTGTCATATCTTTCCTCCTTACCCTATATGATATTTTCCTTTGATGTAATGAGGACTCACAGGCTACTCTTTATGGTTGGCAGTGTGCCATGTGCTTCTTAATGTCAACCACTTGTTGTGGGTTAGTTGTACCCCTGTGTTCCATACCCAAAGAAGCTCAGATCCTGACCAAATAGCTTGTCCGAGATCAAGCAGCTAATGAGAAAATAAATTAGACAAAGCTCAGTCTGCCCATAATTTTTCATGTCTTATTGCAGAGGTTATAGACATGCTATGTTATAGCATGGGCTGGAACATAAGAGCTTTCAGAAGGGTTGAGAACCTAGTGAACTCATGGCACTGTGGCCTAGAAGTCTTATCACTGTATTTGAGAACTTACAATGATGACTGTGGTTCCTTGGCATCCTTTTGTAGTAAGAGCTTGCGTTTTCTGCTAATGGGATGGAAGCAGTGCTTGAGAAATCATGGAATATTCTAATTTTATTTTCATCTAATTGAGGTATTTTTTTCCCTTCAAGTTCAGTACCATTGTGGGGTGGTGGCTATAATTCTACTTAAGAAGAAAAGAGAGTTTACTTTCACTTGCAAAATTCTGTTTTAGTATGCAAGCATCAACACCTGCCTTGTTTTGAAAATCTGAACACATGATGACTTTCATTATTGGATTATTCTTTCTCCCATCTCTCTCTTTCATTTATTTTCTGCTTTTAGCTATGAAGAATAAAAATCTTGTTCAAGAAGATGAAACACTCTGTGGGGGTCATTGAACTCTTTTCCAATGCTAGAAAATGAGATGTTTTCTTCTTTTTACATGACACCTCATGCTCAGAAAACTGTATAAAATTTGTCTTCCTTCTGGAGTATCTATCTCTACTTACTTCCTGCATGCACCTCCTAAATGCTGAGGGTACAGTCGTATGCTACCACAGTTGTTTTATTAAATGCTGGGCATTGCAGTCAGGAATTCTTGCATGCTCTGCAATCACTCTGCCAACCCAAGCAACACCCAAAACCCTCAATTTATTTTTTAATGGTCACATGGGTACCGTAACTGAAAAGATGTCATTTAGTGTGTTATTGCCATGAAAACTAGACTCTACGTGTTTTAAAACGAGCAAGTTAATTGCACTGGGCATGGTGTTTACTACTGGCCTCATACAGCTCTGTCTGTGTTTTGCTGTGGACTGTCAGTGATTACACTCAACGGTTTGAGTTGAGTCCTGTGGGTAGTGGATACTAACCAAACTGGCTAAAATGCTGTATGGTCATCTGTTCGAAATTAAAATTAATTGCAGAGGAGAAGTTAGAGTAAACCTACCCTGAGGAAACTTCCAGTCTAAGAATTCTTCTGAGGCCTCAGCAGGCAGGTCTACTCTCTCGGGGTGGCCTCAATTTTTTAAGCATCTGAATAAAATAGTTTTATACCTGGTTTCCACAATAGGGTTGTGAAAATAGATTTTAAAGTGAATATGTGGGGTGGCAGGTGGCACACATGTGACGTAGTTTGTAAGGGAACAGGTAACTGAATGACATGGTCAGGGAAATGATTGGGTACATAGTTCTAGGTTATGTCACTATTATGAGGAATGCCTCACTTTTCTAACCTGTAAAATGGAGTGATAATATTCTCCTACCTCACAGGTCTTGCAAGGATTCAGTGAGTTAATTACTGCATGTGAAATATTTGGCATAATGCTTGCCTTGTAGCAGATGCTACTAAATGTTACTCTTGACATTCGCTGATACCTTTCTCAGCTTAATCCACAAGATAGTTTCTTTTCCTTCCTTCCATCTTTCTTTCTTTCTTTCTTTCTTTCTTTCTTTCTTTCTTTCTTTCTTTCTTTCTTCTTTCTTTCTTTCTTTTTTTTCTGGATTTGAAACAGAGTCTCACTCTGTGGCTCAAACTGCCCTGGAACTTCCTATGTAACCCTGACTGGCTTTATAGATGTGAATCACCACACAGGATTCTACAACAGACCCCCCCAGTCCTTCAGGAATAGCTTCCTTCTGATCGGTATTTACAGAGTTAATGAGTCGATGGTGCCTGTAGACAAAGGGCATGATGTTAGGTGTTTTATTGATCCAAATTGCGAAAACATTGCTTGATTCACTTTGTGGATCTAGTGCCTGGAACTAGCATAACATCACAGCATAGCACAGCACAGCACAGCACAGCATAGCTCCTTCTCCTCAATGGATGCACTGCCCAATGTGATGTTATAGTAATGTGAGAATCACGAATAGCCCAAGAGACCAATTTATTGGGAGTTCTCAATCACTTCCTGAAACTGGGCTCTTGGAAGCATATGCCACAGACTAGTAGGCGCAGATGACAAAAGGCTGGAGATGGAGTGTGTGATGGTAGAAGCCAGTGGGAAATGGTGGAGTACAGAAGCCAGTGCCCCAGGTCCTTTCAGTCTGGGTTTTAAGGGACCAATGCTATCTTAGGTGGAAACCTGCTTTGGTTTTTCTCCTTCTCTTCTCTAGATCTGGTCCTCCAATGTCATTAACCCTGCCCAGCAATTCCTAACTGCTAGGTCTATTCCTCCTTCTTCCTTTTCTTTCCTATTTTGTTAGTCCATCATCAATTGCACACATGTGTGTGTCTAGCCTTGCTTTAGATTAAGTTGTGAATAGAACATCTTCTTTGGTTTCATGAAATTTGCCTAGCAAATGTTTTAAAACTACACAGGTAATTAATTTTAATATTTATAAGTTCAATGAAGGAGAAATTTATGGGATATGAGAATTGGCATCAGAGAATCTAACTTTTTTCCCCCTGGTGGATTAGAAAGAAAACAACGGCACTTTCAGCATGAAACCTGAGCTTGAAGTGGAAGAAGGAGCAGTTAGGTGTTGGAGGATTTTATTATCAGAGAAAATATAGATTATAGAAAAGCCTTGAGGAGACAAAGGGACCAAGTCACAGAAAGTGTGGGGAGAGGAGCTGATGATGACCAAGAAAGGGATTTCTTTCTTTCTTTCTTTCTTTCTTTCTTTCTTTCTTTCTTTCTTTCTTTCTTTCTTTCTTTCTTTCTCAGAGACACATGGTTTGATGAAATTTGGACTGTGCGTTGGTTGCTTTCTGAAAGTCATACCACAGTACAGCTTGTATCCCAGACAGCCATCCCAATGATTTATACCCACCTCTACATTTAGGCTCTGTCTGAAAACTCACCCAGGTCACACACAATACTGTTTGGCAAAGTTGAAAGTTTTATAAAATTATTACATACTCTGCGACTTTGCAACTTACTTTTCTCAGAAAACTTAATTTTTGAGATTTTATAAATTTTGGTATATCAGATTATTTGTATATACACATAACTAGGTAGGTAAAAAGATAGATAATGTGTGTATAATATTTTTAGACATGCTTTCATTATGTAGCCTAGGCTGGACTTGGACATCCTGCCTTAGCCTCTCAAATGGCTATGTGGACCACCGTATCTTCGTCAGGCTATTTGTTTTTGACATGCACATTGACTTGTATACATACATACATACATACATATAGGTATATTTATGCAGTGTGCTTAGAAATTAAATCTAAACTCCATGCATGCTACACAACTACTCACACTCTACATCTTTAGCCCAAACTTTCATATTTATGTGTATGAATATAAAACAAATACATTAAGTTATTTAGACATTTCCCACTAATATACACAAAGATTTTTTTTTTCTGATCTAGACAATGCTCCTATGAAAATTCTTTTTTGAAACTTTCTGGTACTAAGGGTTGAATGTAGGGCTGCCCACATGATGAGCACACACTACCATGGCACTACACCCTGGCCCTGCGGGAATTGTCCAGTGCCAATCAGCAGGAGTATTCTAGGAAAATTCCCAGAAGGAAAATTGCAAGGTCCAATGAGATGCACAATTTCTAGCAAATCGTCTTCTGCTGTCCCATCGTTAATCTCGTTAATATACAACAAGCACCATGAAAGTGATAATTTTTAATAATTCTGTGGTTTGCTTTTAAAAGTAGTTTTCCATGGGAATTATAAGCTTGTCTTGACAAAGATTTGATTTTCCTTCCCTTTGTCCTCTGTCCACTCACTAAAGTATAGTTTTCCGCAGTACTTATTTTATCATATGTCCATGTGGAAACAGTAACTTCTCCAGGCCAGAGATGGTTACTCTGCTAACACCTGCTTGTGATGTTAGGTTGTTTTATTTTCACTTTTTGATCAAGAGTAATTTAAGATATTATACTGAGTTAAGATCAAACAAATATTTATTACCCATGAAAAACAGTTTTAGAATATTTTTCCCATATTCGTTCCTAAAATTTTAAAAGTCTGACTTCTTATTTAGGTTTTTGAGCTAGGATTTATATTTGTGCATGTAGTTTCATTCTTTTCTATTGATTTTGTTATATTGTTTTGCCTCAAATTAAACTTTCTGTAATACATTTATTCTTAGAAATATCATATATATATATATATCACATACTATTTTTTTCTTTCAATTAAAATTCCCAATCTTGTATTACTTTAGATATTCTCATGACAATAGTATATAGGAGTGATTTTAGAGATGTTGGGGCATGTGTATGTGTGTGTCTGTCTGTGTACACAAATGCAAGTGTGCATGAGGAGACCAGAGGACAACCTTGGGCGTTAGTCCTGAAGAACTACCCACTTTGATTTTTGAGAAGGGTCTCTCTCTGGGACCTGGGTTCATCTGATCAGGCCAAGTTGACTGGGTTTTGAGCCTCTGATTCCTGTCTCTTCCTTCTCAGTGTTGAAATTACAAATGCAGTTTATTTCACTGGCTTCTTACACAGTACTGGTGATTGAACACAGAACTTGTGTTGGCAAGGCAAGTCCTTTACCAATGGCCACCTCTGTAGCCCCAATGGCTGATTTTTACTTACAAAATAACTTATTTTAATAAAAGGGTAAATCCATCTATACTTACCTATTGATACTTTGAATTTTCGGTATACTACCCACTTTACAGAGTTTCTTCTGTTCTAGTTGAAGTTGTAACAAGTTTGCAGATTGTCTCTGATTGTCAGTGATTCAGAAGTAGTGTTAGTTACTTTTCTATTGTAACTAAATACTTGACAAGAGGCAACAACTTAAGGAGACTCAGTCTGTCTTAGTGGGGAAGGCATGGTAGTGGGAGACTGGTTGGTCACATCGAACCCCTAGTCAGAAAACAGAGAGCAGACAGGAAGTGGGGCCTGTGCCATAAAACCTCAAGGTCCACCTCAGGGTCTAATTTACCCCAACAGAGTTTCACTTACTACAGGGTCCACAGCCTTTCTAAACAGCGCCACCAACTGGAGGCCAAGTGTTTAAACACATGAGTCTGTGAGGAACTTTTCTCATTTGTGCCACAGAAACTTCACATTGTGTTTACATTTCACCCCATCACTTAGTCTTAAAGTTTATAGAGAGAGAGACAGAGAGAGAGAGAGAGAGAGAGAGAGAGAGAGAGAGAGAGAGAGAGAGAGAGAGAGAGAATGCATGTATGCATTTCTGTAGAGGTCAGAGGACAACTTTGTGGAACTGATTCTGTCTTTCTACATTTATGTAGATTCTAGGAATGGACCACAGATTGTCAAGTTTGTGCAGCAAGGACCTTTACCCACTGAGCCATCTCACCAGCTAACAACGAAAACCAAAAAAAAAAAAAAAAAAACCCTATAGTATTTAGTTTTAATGAAGTGTGTGTGTGTGTGTGTGTGTGTGTGTGTGTGTGTGTCTTGGAACTGAACTTGGGTTCAAAACAAAAATCTAACTAACATAAAGGAAGGCAGACCACCAAGCCAGCTTTTGCACAGTTCTCCACTCTTCTGGGTCATGTGTGGTGGATGACATCAGTTATAAGAGGAATTTGGTAGGTGTATGTGCTTATATCTACATGCATGAAGAGCCCGATCTCATGTATGATTCCTCTGGAAGGTCATCCATCTGGATCACGTTAAGATAGGCTTTTTTTTTCCCCTGGGCACTTGTGGCGCATGCCTTTAATCCAAGCACTTGGGAGGCAGAGAAAGACAGATCTCTGTTAGTTTGAGACCAACCTGGTCTATAAGAGCTAGCTCCAGGACAGACAGAGAAACCCTGCTCGGAGGAGGAAAAAAAAAAAGATAGTTTTTTTTTTTTTTTTTTTTTTTTTAATTGGCCTGGAGTTCACCAGTCAGGCTAGACTGGGCACTGCCTCATCCAGCATTTTTCTGTAGGTTCTGGGTCTCAAACTCAAGTCTTCTTATTTGCAAAGCAGGTGTTTTACAGACTGAGCCATCCCCAGCTCTTTTGTGCTTTTCAACTCAGTATCTTTGTATATTTTCAATTTACCACTGTTTTTTAAAAATATTTCACTCCTTCACGTGGAAGTTGTTCTTTTATCTCATGGGCAAACACGGACTTTTGCAAAGGTCTTTCGAGACACCTCCACAGCTGTCTCCTCAAGGTGTATCTGATAGTGATCACTGGTTTTGCTGGCTGCCTTCTTTTCTGCTAGATTTCTTTCACTTTGCAGGTTCATTCTGAGCAGGCTTCTTTTCTTCTTGTTTTTCTGCTCTCTGTTTTCTTCTGTGTTCAGCTCTCCTAGTCCAGAGGTCTATCTATGGTCACCTCTGTCCAGCTTCTCAGGACACCTTCCTTACTTAACCTGCGGGACAGCAGGCTCAGGTTTCACAGGTTCATCCTATCTTCTTCCTGTCTAGGAGACAATCATTCTTCTTTCTCTCTTCTCGACTTGGAGATTGCTAAAGCCCTAATCCCAGAGGACTGATCCCTATGATTTGAATTTTGTTTATAATTTAATTTAGAATTGAGGACAAGAGATGTACAATGGATCTGTTCCCACCTACAGTGTTGGAGTGAGGGTAGTGTGTGTGTGTGTGTGTGTGTGTGTGTGTGTGTATACATAGAAGGCAGAGAACAACTTTGGCTATTGTTCCTTAAGGCTCCTATCAGTCTTGTTTTCTGAGACAGGGCCTCTCCCTGGCCTGGAGCTAACTAATTAAGTTAGAATAGATTGGCTGTGAGGAGACTCATCAATCCTACTTTCTCCACCTCCTCAGTTAGGAAATTGTAAATTCACTCCGCCATACCCATCTATTTTGGAGTGGGTTCTGGGGTTTGAGCTCATGTTTTCATGCTTGCCTGACAAGCACTTTATTAACTGACCTAGATCCCTAGCTCAAAGTGGCAGTAGTTTTTATTCTCTGCCTCACTGTACTAAAACCATAGGCATCCACAGCATTCTTCCAGGACCAGCATCCAGGAGGCCCCTAGCTATGGCAGAGTCAGAGTCTGTGTAGATTCCACTTCTGGTTTATGGAGGGATTTGAACCTCATTGTGCCTTTGGTGGTTTGTCTACTTTATTCATCTTTGATCTGTATTTGGACTAGAGATGGTGTATCTACCATTAGACTTTCTGTCCCTTAACCAAGCTAGAGCTAGTTATCTGGGAAGAAGAACCTCAATGGAGGAAATGCCTCCTCAGAACATCAGATTGTCTGTAAGCAAGTCCGTGGAGTCATTTCTTATTAAATAATGATTGATGTGGGAGGGCCCAGCTCACTGTGGGTGTAGCCACTCCTGGGCAGGGGTATGTAAGAAAGATAGCTGAGCAAGCAGTAGAGAGTAAGCCAGCAAGCAGCATTCTGCCTGGCCTCTGCTTTAATTCCTACCTCCAGGTTCCTGCCTTGAGTTCTTGTCCTGACTTCTTTCATAGTGGATCGTGACTCTCCAGTTTGCTTTTGGTCATGGTGTCTTACTGCAGCAATAGAAAACCAAGGCCACCACTAGCTGATCTTCATCTGGGAGGGATAGCAATAGGAGTATATGTGCAAAATGCTTTTTCTTTGTCAGACCCAGATGTTCCTTTTGGGGGCAAGCTATTAGTTATCTCATAGGCCAGTGATTTTTGACATGCAGGTAAAGCTGGTGTAAACCAGTTTGCCGACATAACTTGTATGCTGCTTCTAGGAATGTTGGGGTCTGTCAGATGAGGATGAGGTGGGGTGTGTCTTCCAGACATCCACACCCTGACTTGGCACACATCCCACAACACCACCACTGTCCCAGATGTCCTACTTTCCTGTGCTCATATTTCTTTGCTTCTTGCAATGTCCACTCCTTGGTTCATTTGAGACAAGGTCTTGTGTAGTCCATGCTGGCCTTGGAATCACTATGTATCTGAAGATGACCTTGAACTTCTGATCCTATCAACTCCATTCCCTGATTTTTGGGATAACAGGTGTACAATACCACGGCTTTGTTTATGGTGTGCTGGATGTCATAGTGGGGGCTCCATGCATACTAGGCAAACACTCTGACTGGACCTTAGCCATACCTCTTCACTCATTATTTTTAAATATTCCTCCAACATTATTCATCGTTGCTAATATTCCTATCATTAGCTGTCTGAGGTCACTGGAGTGCTAGGTAAGTGTTTAGGAGCTCATCTGGACAATATCATACCAGACAAGGTCATTCATGGGAGGGTCTCTGGAGCAGCTGGGTTCGATTTTCTGATACACTTCCTTTGCTGTCTAAGGCCAAGTGATCTTCTTGACTGCTGGGGAATTTAGGGTAACTGAAAGAATGTGAACAGAAACTTTCTGGGTCTCCTTTTTAAGTTCTTATGCTTACTGGAGTCATGAAGCCTCCCTTTGGGGATGTATGTAAAGGATAATATCTTTCTCTTTTAATCCAATACATGATTTCCTGTCCAGTTATTCCCCCAGGGAGTGTATGGCATAAGAACGCCTTCTCAGCTCAGGGACTTCAAAGCAAATGAAACTGATTCATCTAGGGAGCAGGACAATGAGGGAGGGAGGTATACCAGGGTAGGATTAACAAGAGCACTGGACCCAGACCATTTTCACCTGTCCGTAGGTCCTGAGAGGGTGAATCAAGTTTAGGAAAAAAAGTTTTGGAGAAAATTAGCATTGTAGTCTAACTTATATAGTCTAACTTATGATGTCCCAAACCTTTACCAGATTTAAATGGGCTAGGAAAGGCTTAGTCAAGCAGCAGTATCCATTTACAAAGTTCCTTTATGTGCCATTGTCTGCAATCACCACAGGGCCCTCAGAAGGAAGTGAGGGCACATGCTGACATCTCATTTCCAAAAAATTGAAACTATACAGCTTAGTGAGGGGTTAAGAGTCACAGACCTCATGTGTATGTATGTGAATGTGTGTGAGAGAGTGTATATGTATGTGTGTATGTGTGTGTAGCCTTTGCTCCCCAGTGTCTCTCTGATAGATACCATATTTTAGACAGGCTTAGAAAAGCTACATCTGGAAGTATTCGGTCAGTGACAACAGTTCCAATTTTTCTTCACATGAAATCTGAGCAAACCATTTAGCAAAAATCAAATGTTCAAGTTCAAAGAGCCACATCACTATCACTTCTGGGTCTTTGCGGTCAGGCTACAGTGTTGTCTAGTCCACAACTTCCTTGGCTCGGAAGTGTGACTTCATATAAAATAGTGTAGCTGAATATGGAAGCTGTAAAAATTTGTCAACAGTGAAGAGCTTTTGAACAGCAGAAAGACCAAAATTTAACTCAGAATCAAATGTGTAAGGAATCCAAGGTGTTTCTGACAGGGCTCACCTATGTTGCCCCTTGTGACTTTTCTCCAGCCACCGTTCTGAACTTATTGCAAGAGCATCATGCCCGAGACACAGCCGCTTCACACAAAGCAGTGATCAGTGATGCCAGAACCTTTCAGGTGAGCCACAGTCTCTTGGCAATATACAGATGAATAGAAACGGGTTAGTTTAAGATATAAGAGCTAGCTAGAAATACACCTAAGCCTTTGGCCAAGCAGTGTAGTAATTATTGTAGTTTCTGTGTGATTATTTGGGTCTAGGTGGCCAGGAAATGAAGGAGCAGTCTCTGACTACACACACATGCAGATTTTTACCCCCAAAGGGGCACAAGCCATATGAAGGGGAATGGAGAAAAATGGGGAGGGAAATCTATGTGGAGAGACAGATGAGAGGTTAGGGTAGAGGTGGATAACTAATGTCAAGGACATTTGGAAAGACCATATGGGAATCTATTTTATAAGAAGAGTTAAGCTGAAGTTAACCTACCCAAGGATAATGCTCCTCCCAGAAGCCATAGGTTGCCAGATAAGACGGCCAGTGTTGGGTGAGGGATACTGCTGCTTGAGTTGTTGGTAAGGAGTGTCCAAGAGATCCCCTCAAACAACACAGGCTATTGCCATTGCTTTTGGTTGCCCATCATAATTTAATAGTACGATCCTGTGCTGAAGACACCACATACTTTGGTCACAGAAAATGGAGAAATAAGGTTGATATTGACTAGGAGGTTTCCTCCCTAATTTCAAATTGCTAGAAGGTGCTATGCAGGCTCCTGAGGGGTGGTCGTCACCAACAGTCTAACCCAGCTGGAAATGCTGTGAGCTACAATAGTGACTAATGTGACAGTAGTGGATTAAGTATGGCGTGAATGTTATGGGGTAACTAACCGGATTCTCATTGGATTTTAGCTATAATCTGCAAAAGGAAACACATGCCCGATAATGTAAATATGGCCAGGAGCCTACAGTTTGGGAGCCCACAGCCCCCGGGAGTGATTCCAATACTGTTATTTCACTAAATAGACATAGTTATCAAACTGCCCTGAAAAACCTGTGTCTCTATACCCAAGTTAGTGAAGCTCTCGGACCTCATAAGAGAGGCTCTTCTGTTCAGTAGGCAACCACTAAGCAGAAACTCACAGGTAGTCAAAGTGCAGAGAGTAAGTGCCAGTAGGAAGCTGAGTCATAGATGGGCCATCTCTAGCACGGCCCCCTCCAGTGCTCAGGGACCATTGAGGAATGAGGAGGACAGTGACTACGGAGGAGTAGAGGGACACTGTCCTCTGGGTGTGCCAGGACTGCACTCACAACAGCTTTGGTTGCTTGCACAGGACCTACACTTGAATAAGCCAGCCAACATTCTAACACGGAATGGAGAGAACCTCATGTGCCTCCACCCCTCACAGAGGGATTGTTGTGGAATGTTAATTTAAGATGTCTTATATCCATTTATGCAGTGGAATATTTGCTTAATGATGAAAAGACATGTTACATTTGTTTGATTGAATAAAATTCATAAGGGGTCAGGAGGCTGAGTCAGCAACTAGCTGACAGGAAGTGGTGAGAGGAACCATGTGTAGTTAGTAGGGCAGAGCAGAAGGATGCCCTGTTTTGGGGGAGACACTAGCTAGGAGAGAAGGTTAGCTACTTGCTAGTCAGCCTCTCTGAGTGAGCAGAATTTCACTTCAACCTTTGAATCCTGAGTACTATAGAGGGATAGAGATCTAGGTTAAAAATTGCCTTTAGCTGCTATAATGGAGCCCGTTTCTGAGGGAACACAATTCCCACCTGGCTATGGCCAGTGTGGCTGAATCTCTACTGGTAGCTGCAGAGTTGCAATTGCCAATTAGTACTACACTTGCGTAAGGGGCAGCTACTAAATTTAATAAAAACCAGCAAGGGGCTGCTGACAGCTCATGGCTTCTGAATGAGAGCGAGTCAGTTCTGTCTAAGCGTGTGGTTTCCTATAGGTTGACCACGTTCCAATGGATGACTGCATCCCATGATTGCACATGCACACCCATGATGAGTATGTGGGTGGCACAAATTGGACTTGGTGAGTTATAAAAACAGAGTAAGAGAGGACGCCAAGTTTGTGGGGAGTGTTGAGGTGGGGGTAGGTATGGGATGGGCTAGGGGGAGGGATGGTAGTGAATATAAATAAATGGTAGTAGATATAAGGGAATATAAGCCAAATACATTATAGGCATGTCTGGTATTCTCAACGAATTTTTAAAAGAGTATAATAAAAAAGAATAGGGCATTTCCTGTTTTATAGATTTGTTGGTTATTTGTACTTCTTCTGAAAGCCATATGCTTGGTTCATTTCCCATATTTTTAATTGTATGGATGGGATGGGCTAATAAATGATGTTATTTATTTGAGTTCTTAGAATGGATATTAGCAGAAAACAACTAATAGCAAATGTTGGTGAGGATATAGGGAAGAGAAACACTTGCACAACTGTGGTGAAAACATAAATTAGTTGCAACCCTATAAAAATCAAGGTTTCTCATAAAACTAAACCTGAACTGCCCTATGAGCAAGCATTAGTATTCCTGTTACATACCCAAAGAAGTGTGAGTGGGCATACAACAGAGATCTTAGCTCAACAGTGTTTAATACAACACTAGTTACAACAGCTAAGATACAGAACCAGCCTAGATGTCCATCAACAGATGAATGGATTAAAAAAAAGTGGTACATTTACACAATGGAGTTTTATTCAGCCGTAATGAAGAAAGAATTTGTGTCAGTTTCAAGAAAGTGGATGGGTTAGAGAGCATCATGGTAATGAAATTTACCAGATTCAGAAAGAAAGACATTATATTTTTATCTAAATTTAAATACATATGCATATATATTTAATGCTAGACAGAACTGACTCTCTCTCATTCAGAAGTCATGAGCTGTCAGTAGCCCCTTGTAGTTTTTCACTGAATTCAGTAGCTGCCCCTTAAGCAACTGCTGTCCTAATCGGCAATTGCAACTCTGCAGCTACCAGTAGTGGTTTGGCCGTATTGGTCATAACCAAGGAGGAATTCTGTGCCCTCAGACACAGGCTCTAAATGTGTGTGCATGTGTATTATAATATATATATTACTAAAGATAAATTGTGGATAAGGGGAGGAGACAGTAGAGGATGGCGGGCCAAGAGGTGGTCATGGAGGGGATATGAACCAAGTACATGATGTATATGAGGATATCAGGATGAAGAAATTGCTTCATTGCTACTTTTGAAACAAGAACTGGATGCTTACAATGTCAAATAACTGAGAGTGTAAAGGCAGAAATCATGCAAGGAGCTGAGTTGCTAACAGGTGGCAGGAAGAACAGGAATACCTAGTCCTTCCTCCTGCTCAAGACTGCCTTCCTCACAGCACTGTAGAGCTACATCTGGGTGTGGGGGAGAGAAAGGGAGGAAGAGAGAGGAGAGGACAAAGAACACACAATGTACACTCTTTAGTCCAGGCTGATTGCTCAAATTAAGCTCTCATCAGCCCCAGAATGAAGGGCCTTGTCAAAGGAATGTTTATCGGTTTGGGCTAATCTGGAGTGCCCTTTGGAACTGGAAGGAGGCCGGACAGAGTTTCTACAAAAACCAGAAGGCATCTCAGTTCCAGATGCATTAGATAAAGGGATGCATGACAGTGGGACAGGCAGAATTAAAAGAGCGGTGTGTGTGTGTGTGTGTGTGTGTGTGTGTGTGTGTGTGTGTGTGTGAAAAAGGTAAAGCTACCTCCCAGCACTGTGGGAAGCTGTCCAATCCAGAATCTGAGGCTTTCCACATGCTGGGAACAGTGGTACTGAACTGAGTACAGCTTCACACTTTAGGGAAATAAATCCTAAGAGTGTTGAGCAGAAGTATGTAAAACAAAAGGTGAGACGTAATTTTACTTGGACATCAGAGTCTAATCATGATATTTTTGAATAACTAAAAAAAAAAAAGAGGTGCAAGTCAAGGTATCCGACATTGCTGGTACAATGTGGTCACAAAGATGGCTGTTATCATTCGTACTAACTTCAACTTGATACCTTGCTACTCTCCTCTCCGCCAACCAAAAAGTGAGAGTCGGCCACTTTCACTTCGGCAAAACACTTGACACAAATATTGTATAAAAAGGAAAGGCCTGCTTTATAGTTCAGCTTCAGTCTGTGGTCGGTTGGCTCCATAAGGAACACATTGGAGAGGAACTGTTCATCTCCTGGTTGGTGGGGAAGCAGAGAAAGAGAAAGGTTCTTGGGTCCCCTTATCCCCTCCTGGGCCACACCCCAGTAGACTACTAGTCTCTACTCCCTAGGTGTTTCTCTGGTTTCCATTCACAGTGGCTAAGAGGAGCAAACCAGGCTTCTGTGTGGCTGGCTTCACAAGCCTTTCTTTCCCACAGTGGTTATATGGCCTCGTTTCCCTACACAAATTACTCATGTGCTATCTTTGTTCTTGCTTTATGCACGGAGACAATTCTCTGAGAATTAATCTTGATTGATAACTTGATGTGATTTATAATCACCATGGAAACAAACCTCTGAGCATATTTATGGAGGAGTTTCTAGAATGGGTTCATTGAGGTGGGCAGATCCATCCTGATGGTTGACAGCACCATCCCATGGGCCGCAGTGCTAAACTAAATAAAAAGGAGAAAGAGAAGTGAGCTGTGGACGCAATGGGCCAGCTGCCTTATGCTCCTGCTGCTGTGTGTTCCCTACCATGATGGAATGACCTGGAACCACAGGCCAAAATTAACCATGGCTTCTTAAATTGCTTTTGTCTAGTAGTTTGTCATGGTGATAGGACAAATAACTACTACATTCTCTTTAGGACTTGCTACTCATCACATTTATTTTGAAACTGGTCAGTTAGTGCAGAAGTCCTGTCCCATTTCAGAGTAAGGTTCAGAACATGGGGGAAGAGCAAGGGGTTCCAACTCTGACATATTTAAATGAGGCCACTCCCCTACTCCTCCACTCTCCGTACATATGCATAAATATTCCAAGTGTACTGTGATGGGCAGTTTTAGTATCTGTGGTCCCAGTACAGTAATAAATCTGCAGAGAGCTGCACAGTACATTTGCATAATTGCACAAATTAGAGACACCTTGGAATGAAAGCTTTCCTGGTGATTTTTCTCCACACTTTGATTTGCTAGTTACATAATTATGAACACTCCCGCAGCGTGGAAGATCTCCTGTCCCAGGGCCCTGTGCAGTGAAGAACTGGACTGCTACTGTCTGGAAATTCTTTCAGGATGCTCCCGAAAGGGGAGGTGTTGAAATATATAGCGGTGGCGGGGTTGCGTCCCCAACACCCCGGCCACTTGGCTAGCTCATGCCCGAAATAACAACACACAAACTGTATTCATTTAAGAACAGCTTGGCCCATGAACTCTAGCCCTTACAGGCTAATTCTCGCACCTGGACTAGCCCATTTCTAATGATGTGTGTAAGCACCCCAAGGTGCGCTTACCGGGAAGATTCTAGCCTCCATCCATCATGGTGTCTCTGCTCCAGAGAGCAGAGCTGTTCTGGTTCATCTGGAAGCAGAGCAGAGTCTGACCTCACTTCCTCTTCTGCCCAGCATCCTATTCTGTTTATTCCTCCCACCTATGCTTTAACCTATTAGGGCCAGCCAAGCAGTTTCTTTTATTGCTCAGCCAATGGAATCAACAGATTGATATGACACTCCCACATCAGGGAGGCCCCCAGGGGTTTGGCTGAGAGGGTGGGAGGTTGGTAGCTAGGACTGCTGTGCCAAGAGCTTCATCAACCCAAGTGACTCCAAGTGAGTGGGATTGCCCTCTCTCTCTCTCTCTCTCTCTCTCTCTCTCTCTCTCTCTCTCTCAGACTCACCCGGGAGTCCCAAAACTCTTAGATTAAGGTCATTCTTGAGCCACCATGTTTATTACACAGCTAGTCTTCCCCTCTCTGTGAACATAAAATTCCTTTAAAGCTCACACATTGATAGGCTCTGGATTTGAACTTCACTGAAAACAAAAAACAAAACAAAACAAGTCAAACAGAAAGCAAGGGCATGGGAAAAAGAGATGTTCTTGAAAGGGCTTGCTCTGAGCACTCCAGCCGGCTGACTAGTTGAATAACTGACTCCATTTAGTTTAAGGAATAGCTCCAATATTTTTTTCTGAAGTGTAATGTGGGATTCCCCTCTGTATGCTGTGAATACCATTGGTTAATATAGAAACTGTCTTGGGCCTGTGCAGGCAATAGAGGTAGGTGAGGAAAACTAAACTGAATTCTGGGAGAAAGAAGGAGGAGTTAGGGAAAAGCCATGGAGTCCTGCTGGAGACAAACGCTGGGAACTTTACCCAGTAAGGCACAGCCTCATGAAGATACACAGATTACTAGAAATGGGTTAAATTAAGATGTAACAGTTAGCCAGTAAGAAGCTAGAGCTAATGGGCCAAGCAGTGATTTAATTAATACAGTTTCTATATGATTATTTTGGGGCTGAGCAGCTGGGACAAACAAGTGGCCTTCTTACAACAGAAGTTTTTCCTGACTTAGTCAAGGCAGCTCTCCCAAGAGCCCACCCAGAGTCTTAGCTTTCACTCATTTGTTGCCACTGACCAGCCATGACCTCTCATTGCCCCTTGGTGATGAACTGTTTTTCTCACTTGGCAAACCTGAAACTATACTGTTTGGCCCACAGACATCATGAATATAGTATACTGATATTCTAGGTGGCTAACTGGTGTGGGAAGTCCCTCTTTATCTGTGTTGCTTTTATTGGTTTACAAATAAAGAAGTTGCTTTGGCTTATGGCAGGGCAGAATAGAACAAGGCAGGAATTACAAGCAGAGATAGAAGAGAAAACTGAAAAGGCAGTAAGTCAGTACAGATACTTGGTAAGTTGGTCTCCCCCACCCTGTTCTATTTTGTTTCTTATTTATCTATTTGTTTAGTTAAATCTTATTATATAGGGTTATCCAAGGTCATTTTCATGCGAATGTGCAGTGTATTCTGAGTGTACCCCACATCTACCACTGTCCCTCCAACTTCACACTTCTCCCTAACTAGTCCTGTTTGTTCCCCAGCTTGCTTCATGTCATCTGTACCCTTATGATTTTATATATCTATGAAACCTAGGAACCACAGTTGAGGGGAAACATAATCTTTATCTTTCTCACTGTGATTACCGCAAGTTGCTCCATCTTTTTTTCAGTAACAACAGCAAAAGTACAGAGGGAGGCATTTCTCAGAGAGGGAGACCCTTAGGTTTAACTGTGCTTGCAGCTGATGTTGAACAGCAACTTCTCAAAAGGGAGAGGCAGGTCAACATGCTAACCCCACCTCCTTGGGAATCACCACAAGGTTTGAGTACAATAGCCAGCTCCTCTGAATAGGATTCTCACTATAAATCAACATCTGTGGTAAGTGAATTGATCACATGCACGACTCCTACTTTGGGCAGAGAGTGATGTGTGCTTTCTGCTGTCTTTGGTCTTCTGCAAAGGAAGGAGAGAAACAGGAAACAGACTGAACTATATTGATGTTATTACTATGTGTTTATTTACTTCTGAGGGCAGCTTTAGTGCATCTGCTCTCCTGTTATTAGTAACTATTAAAGAGAAACTGGGCACTTCTCTCATTATGCTTGCCCTGGGTCTGATAGCTTCTGTGGATAATCAATACGATTTTCTTCTTTTTAGCTAGATGCTGCACTGAGAGGCGTGAAGACCACAAAGAGGATGGTTGATGTTATGGGTGAATGATTCACTAAGTTAAAGTGATATATGCTCTGGGTGTCAGTCAGCCAACCTACCAACCAGCAGCCAACGATTGATCAAACACCACAGCATTCTGAGCATCATGAAAGTTCTCATTCAGAGTTTCATCCTCCATAGGAAAACTGTTTTGGATGGAGGGCAGGGAGAATGAAGTGATATAAATCACTCCTTGGGGCCAGGTGAGCAAAAATGACACTCAGAAGAGAACAGCAGAAATCTCTTGTGCCAAGAGGTCTTGGCACTGTTTGTCAATCAAACAGTTTCTGACCCTAGGAAATGACAATGTCAAGCAGGCAGACCTTGGTGAGAATCCTGGGTTTATGAGTGTTGAGTTCTATGCAGGGATGAATCTGCTCAGAGCTGACATGTCACAGGAAGGAGAATTCCAGTCAGGGTAGGCAGGTACAGGATGTCTCCATGTTCACGACCCTACAAGACACACCTGCAAATGTAACTGTTGCCTCTAGGCTTGGGTCAAGCCTATCTATTTTCCTTCAGAGTGCAGGGCTTCTGGCTTCCAAGAAGAATTTATACATCACAATTAGTGGTAACTTATTGAATATCAGTTGGTTTCCTTTGTTGGGTGGGATTGATACAGGAGTGCCCACCGCCCAGTGCCCCGTGCCCAGTACATTTACTGCAGTGACCCTGCCCACATTCTGTAGCTGCCTCTTGCTTTTGCAGTGTAGGAAACATCCACAGACTTAGACATTAGGAGTTATGTTCTCCCTTCATCAGGATTTTGGTTTGATAGATGCTTTATGCCTCATGTCAATAAAAACAACAACAACAAAAACATTTCTCAATTTATTGTCTCTGTAGATTCTTCTCAGAGAAAACTTTGATATTTACAGAGACTTCCAGATAGTTCTCATTTGATCTAATTTTTAGTCAAGGGTGGCCATACTATTTTATGAAAATGTCAGTGAACACCCTTTGTATTCCTATGAGCAGACACTTCCTATGACCTCAGGATGGATGTTCTCTCTGGTTCCTACATTTCTACTATAGGACATCCCTTCTATTCCCTTGGACCCATAATGGAAACCTCTTTTGATGCTTATGACATAATAATGGAATGATATGCTTTCTGGTCACCTATGGTCTCATTATGGGATGTCTTTTATCATACTATGATGGAATGTCCCTTCTTAGCCATCTATTGCCCTATTATGGGACATCCTCCTGGAGCCCCATCATGGTCTCACAATACGATGTCCCTGAGAGTCCCTTGTGACCTCACAATGGGATGGGCCCTCTCATTGCTCATGACTTATGACATAGTCTATAGCCCCATGAGCTAATGCCATCTGAGCTTCCCATTAATAGTCCTGGCCTCACCACCATTTTTCTTCTGCACATGGTAGTATAGAACCCTTCACTTTCTACTTCAAGCTCTCCTTACCCGAAAGCTTCGCAGTAAAGGAAACCATCAAGAGATTGCCTTAAACAGAAGGGAACAGACAAAAGCAGAAGCTCCTCAAAGGGACGAAGGGTCACACAGCTCTAGGGTTCCTGAAGAAATGGGTGCTCATGGCCTCTGTTGGAGCAGCTGATGTGTGCTCTCATCTTCACCTGGAAATTTATATGTGATAGGTTCCTGCCTGGCTCTGTGTTGATTCTTCCTAGGAGTGGTTTTCAAATTTCAGTGGCATCGCTCTTTCCTGGGGAGGGTTCCCATGCCTTGAATTTTGTCAAATTTCTAGGTGATGTTGATATGAAGACATCTTTGAGAATCACTGCTGTATGCTGCTATCCCTTGCACAGCCTCCCCTCAGTCTGTTTACTTAAGGAGTGGTCAAACATACATGACCTTGCAGTTAATTTTAGCTCAATTTCATTCTACCAACAACTAAAGAATTGACTCTCTAGCCAGTGCAGCACAGGCTAGTTTTCCCCTACTGAACACACAGTTTTGAGTTCCTCTAGTCACCTTCAGTTCCTCTAGTCCCTCACTCCAATGCCACTATCACCAGAGAGGCTGTTTGTGTGTTGGGTATAGTGGGGACACTCGTATGTTTGCACATTTGTGTGGAGACAAAGGATAAACCCCAAGTATGGGTTCTTAGAACCCATCCACCTTTTGTTTTTGAGGCAACGTCTCTCACTGGTTTGGAATCAACCAATTAGGCTAGGTTAGCCCTTGGCCAGTTAGCCCCAGGGATCTGCTTGTCTCTACCTTTCCAGCACTGGGATTACAAGCACACACACCACACTCAGATTTGTATGTGGGTTTCTGGGGAGTGAACTCAGGTCCTTGTGTTTGCCCAACAAACACTTTACTGGCTGAATCTTTTTTTTTCCCCAGCCCATTTTGGTTTGTTTTGAACTAAGGTACACTGCTTTTAGTGGCCAGTAGAGGAAGATAAATGGCATGTTTTAGTATGTCAGCAATGGGAGTATTATAAGCAATTTGGACCACTAAATAATCCCCAAGCCCACGTCAGCTCAATATATTAAGCTCCCAGTAGGTTGTTCTAGAGCACATCCCTGAATCTTGAAAACAGACAGCAAAACAGCAGCTGTACAGGGAATGTTTATTTATTTAATCACTCATGCAAACACAGCGAGAAGGAGGCTGGATAGTCACCAGGCCTGTCAACAAGACTGCTCCAGCAGAGACCTTGTCCTCATCTGAGCCCTCCCAGCTCTTCCTGTGCCTGCAAACAGTGGCAGGGTGGAAACAGAGGGAAACAGGAGAGAGGAAATGGTGTTGGGTTGCAAAACACGGATAGAACAATCTGCTTTGCCATTCCCAGGACAAACAGGATCCCCCCAGCTTGTGGGAGCATCCCTGGCACTTTTTGAAGAAGCCTTGGGTCCATCTTGCTCAGGGGAGGCTATTTACAGTTTTGCACAGTGGCTAGTCTTATGAGCTGGCTCTCTCATTTTTATGAGGGTTCCTGGGGTAAAGCAGTTACACAATCTTAGACCAGCACACCAACTGCAGGGAAGTACAAACACCATAAAGTAGGCCATCCAGACCCATAAAGCCAGCAACACCAAGCAGTCGTGATTTAAGTTCAGCTCTGGGCTGACCTGGCTCGTTACGATAAGATAGAGGAATGAATAGCGCCTGCACAGGGAGAGAGCTGGAGCGAGCTAGTGGGGAAATAAATAATTCATCCAGCTCTTTCCAGAAGCCAGGAGTTGAAGGGACAGAAATACTGTTATCAGAAAAAGGACCAAAAATTCAATTGCTGGGATGTTCTTTTAAATTACTTCTCAGACTTGTTGGTTGAAGGAAACGACACCACCTTCAGCTAAATATTTGGTCAGCAATCCATCATCAACACTTTTGGTGACAAACCAACTTTCCCCAGTGAACCTGTCAAGAAAGAGGTCCTGGGTGTGCTTGTGTTTACAAGCATGGCTGCTAAGCCAGGGCTTCCGAGGGCGGGTTGGTTAATCATGAACCAGGCTGCAGTTCTTCAGTTCATCAGCAGGCTCAGTAGCTGGAGACCGCCCAGATCAGAGCCCGCCTGAAGGAAGTGAGTGGGGGACTTATTTACATTTAGAGTGGGGCTGGTTTCCTAATCACCTCAGACCATTTAAAAATTAACCCGACTCCCAGCAACTCTGAATTGACAGCTTCCTGCTCTAGAGTGGGGCTGGTCATGACTTTATTCTTTGTTCAATTGCTAGGTCCTGGGAAATATCTTTTGGGTTTGGTTTTGAGAATTTGTTGTTTGTTTGGTAAGTATCCTTGACACAACAGTTTTCTAAAGGCTACTGTGAGAGCTAGTTACCACCGGGATCTGGGGTATATGCACACCAGAGGCCGAAGCCCTTCTGAAACACTTTCCTTAATAGAAATATTTGAAAGTGACACCAATCACAGGTTGGTTGGTATTAGGGGTTGGTACAGTTTGGATGTTCAGTATCCCAGCCTGTGGTGCTATGGGAAGGCAATGGTACCTTCAGGAGGTGGAGTCTAGTGGAAGCTAAGTCATTGGATGGATACCGAACCTCAGTATCTGTGTGTGTGTGTCCATCCTTGCTATGTGTGTTGTCCACGAAATGAATAGTTTTCCTTTTGCTACATGTTCTTACCATGATGTGCTGTGTAACCACACATGCAAAGAAACAAAGACGCAGGGACAAGTGGCTGTGGGAGAAACCGGAAACAAGGGCCAAAATGAAACTTTGCCCGCGCCGATTGTCTGAAGTTGTTTTCCACAGTGACAGAAAACGTTTTACCATGCAGTCAGGAACCCAGGTGGGCACTGCTTCCATGGAACACCGGGTCATTTTTAAGCAGACAGTAGGAGATAGTTTTGAGAAGACATCTCTAGGTACCTGATACACATGATCAGAGTGGCTGACGTGGCATGTGTGTGCAAATGTGACACTTTCAGGCATATTTTATTTAACACACCCTCCAATGTAAGTTAAACATTCTGTATCTACATCACTTTTGAAATTTCATAGGCTAGGAAGAGGATTAAGAGTAGCGTGCGATGGGTCACTAGGATGAAAGGCATCCACTAGTAAAGGTCTTCACTTCTATACACATTTGATTTCACAGAAAGGAGAGAAAACACAAATTGTTTTTCTTAATACATTGCACTGTATATCTTTCATGAAATGTTGATAAGCAGTAGAAAATGGGTCTTCATAAAACTGAATGATTTAACAAAAACATAATTTTAGTTTATTAAAACATTGTTTTCTTCTGTATAAATTCACGAATCAAATGAAACCATGACAATTCAGTGAAATGTTTTAATGGATTCAGAAAAACGTTGCTGCCGGGCGGTGGTGGCGCACGCCTTTAATCCTAGCACTCAGGAGGCAGAGGCAGGCGGATCTCTGTGAGTTTGAGACCAGCCTGGTCTTCAGAGCTAGTTCCAGGACAGGCTCCAAAGCCACAGAGAAACCCTGTCTTGAAAAAACCAAAAAAAAAAAAAAAAAAAAGAAAAGAAAAAGAAAAAGAAAAACGTTGCTATATATGTGCTAATTGTGTGTAGTGAGTGTTGAATATAAAATAATAAAATTAAAAACTGCATTCATGAAAAAAGGAGAGTTTTCCAAGATGAACCTGCAAATTTTTCATAGCTTTTGAATTTAGCAGAGAACAGCAAACTTTACTATTTAAATGTAAATGATGGTCTTTGTCTCCCTCAATGAATGGTTTTAAAGATTCATTCATATTTTGTCAACTGAAAGAATTGGTGCAACATAAGATGTTTTAATATGCATTAATTTTTATTTTGGCTGCATAATAAACTTCAGTGCCTATTTGTGTTTTAGCTTCAAAAATCAAAATTATCCAAAATAACATCACCTTGGGACCATTACATTTTTTTTTATGCCATAAGTGCCCATGTAAACCGTTCATGTTAAAACCTTTTCCAGAAGGGGTTAAGGAGCACAATGGACCAACATGGGCTGTAAGCAAGAATGCCTTTTTTATTGGAACAGAAAGACAATAAAGTTTGCATGTGAAGGACTTCAGTCCACTGGGTATGGGAACCATCATGTCCTGAATATGGGCGACAGGGAGACGCTTGCTCAGCTGCCATAGTTGAGAGTCAAGGCCAGGTTCTGAAGGTTTGAACTCTGCCCCAGAGATGCAGGGGTATCCACTGCAGCAAACAACAGGACACTTGCGTTCCTGAAAATGGTCAGCAGGCAGGGACTCCATTCTGTGTCTTCATCACAGACAGAGAACTTGGGCTTCCCACACCCTCTGCACCAAGGATGCCAGAGGAAGATTGGCTGCTGAGTCTCTTGGGTTTTCCCATAACAAGACGTTCATCTCTTGAGGCTATCCTGGTGAGCCAAGCTGTACGGAAATTCATTCTAATTAAATATACAGGTCTCTGGGGGGGAGATGCCTTCATTACAGGGGCTTGTTTCAAGGAATATAGATATGTGCATATCTATATTTTAGGGAGAGACACTAGACTCCGTTTGCAGCAGGCATGCGCACCGTCCCTCCCTTCCCCACTCTCGTCTTATGCCTCACTATCTGGAGACTCGCACAGAACAAATCCCTTGGGACTGAACATACTTTCAAAGGTATGGAATGAAACCCTCTGCAGACTCCAGTGTCTTCCATCATGAGTTCTGCTCTCAGCCTGGTATAGCTTGAGATTGCAGGGACCATCTAACTAAGCACCTACCCAATTAGGAGTTAGTGAGGGCTTTCTGATAACAGAGATAATGAGCATTACAGATACCCTGGAGAAGCAGTATGCTTCCCCCCCCCTTCAAATATAGGTCATATAAGAAAAGTGAGACAATATGTCAGTGGACGCAAAGTGGCCTTCCTCTTGATTACTTTTAGAAATGAAAGATGATTATCTGAACTTAGTTGTCAAATCTGACATAAAAAGTTATACTCAAAATTCTAAGCTGACTCATTAAACAGACTCTGCAAAAGAGGTAAGGAGCTATTTCTAGAAGATTCCAGAAGTATATTGGAAGCAGTACTGTTTCTACTTCTGGTCTGTTCTATAGGAGAACTAATCACAGGTAACAAGTGGCGAGGGTGCTAATGTTAGGTTTGTTTTCTTCCCACTTTTATTTCGGGATAAGTGGGGGAAAGAGAAGCATTGCTGCTCGGCTCCTGGAGAGCAAGGCCACCTCTGAGTAAAGGATTTGGTTACTCTTGGTGGTTAGGCAGATAGCCAGGGGAAAGAAAGGGACCAGGTAAAAGCTATGTATATTCATAAGAATATACATAGTAACTACTCAAAAGCAGACTCTGACATTGAAGATAAATGACATTGTGTTTAAACAATGTATATCTCAGGCCAGCTTCAACTCCCTATATATAGCCAAGGATCAGCTTGACTTTCTGATAGTAATGTTCTACACCAAGCACTAGGAATACATGCCTGTGCCATCATGCCAGGACCCCCTATATGTTAGGCAAGCATTCTACCAAATGAGCCACATGGCAAATCCATAATAATTACTTTTTAAATTTGTGCTTTTTCATTTTTTTTTGTTTCAAATACATAAGAACATATAGGAACAATCTCCAGTCATGCACGAAAAATAAAGTATTGCTATGGTGATTCCCAAGGAACATGTTATGGTGGTTTTCATGGGAATAACCCCCATAAGCTCATATATTTAAATGTTTGAGCTCCAGGTGGTGGAACTGTTTTGGAAGAATTAGGAGGTGTGGTCTTGTTGGAGGAGATACGTCACAGGGAATGGACTTTGTGCTAGTCAGAAGCCCATTGCTAGTTAATTTTCTTTCTTTCTGCTCTGTGCTTGTGATCAAGTTCTCAGCTACTATGCCCATTCCACGCCTGCTGCCATACACCCTTCCATGATGATCATGGGCTTTTACTCTCTGGAACTGTGAGCCCCAATAAACTCTTTCATTTAAAGTTACCTTGATCATGGTGTCTCTTCACAACAACAGAAAGGAAACTAAGGCAGGTGTTCGCACAACTCCCTGTACTGTAGTGTTGAACTGATGTTAGGAACAACTGTGGACTTGTCAGGACCATCTTTCTCTCTCATGGTTCAGGTGATATGTAGGTTTTTGGACCTCTTCCCTGGAGAAGGTGGCCAGGAACTCATGATCACTCTGGACAGCTCCCCTGTTCTCATGGTACAATGCTGTTTGAATATGAAATGGTCCCTTAGGCTCACATATTGGAACACTTGGTCCCTAGCTAGCGGTGCTATTTGGGAAGGTTGTGAACCTTTAGGAGGTGGAGGAATGAGTCACTGGGACTGGCCTTGAGGTTTTATCTGTTTTTAACCAATCCTTCATGAGGTTATTGGATTTCCTTTAGTACATGGATGTTACATAAAGCCCATTACATTCTACCATAGCATTCGGCTGGCACACCTGTTCTCTCCCTTAGGTTGTGTGATTGCCGAAACACGTGGCAAATTTAAGTTGTACTCAATAAGGCAAAGACTGAAAGTGGACTCAGTTGATCCAAACATGAATATGACCATGAGAGTGTTTTCAGAATGATGGTGACCCCGAGTATCATGGAGGTTTCGCCAGAGGAAATGTGATGACATATGAGCAATGGCCACATTTGCAGCTTTGGCCACAACACACATATGACCACCATTCATAGGGCACTGGTGCCGAAAATGGTGGACTTGGAATCTTCCTTCGTCTCTGTGATAGTCAGTCTCCATTGTTAACGTGACTGGATTTAGAATTGAGAAGACTGAGGCACATCTCTTAGTGTCTCTGAGGGTGATGTTAGGGAGCACTAACTGTGGAGGAAGGTCCACCCTGGATGTGGGTGGTACCGCCCCATGGGCTGGGGGCCTGGATGGAATGAAGAGGGAAGAAGAGAAGCCAGCTAAGTGTTGGCATTTCTGCCTCCCTGCTCCCTGGGGCCACCATGACGTGGGCTTCCTTGTTCCGAAATGCAGCATTCATACCCCACTGTAATGGACTGAGCCCACTAAAACCTGGGGCTACAACCAACCCCTCCCTATTCTGTTAGGCTGTTTGTATTGGGTGTTTTAGTCACAGCAAGGAACAAAATGAATGTAGTCATGGGATTGGCAGAGTATATCCTGTATACTCTTGTATACATGTTGTCATTTAAGGTTCTTAGCTTTATTAACAAAATAATTTAGTAGTAGAATTGGGAGGACATTTAAAAATGATTTTTATTGGTGTTTGAGAGAAAAACAACAGATCAGGCAAATACACACCAGAGAAAGGAAGCAACCTTGAGGATTGAAGGACATTGTAATAATGTCAGCCATAGGTTTAGGGGGAACTGTGGAAGCAGCCAGAGTGTGAATTATCTTGACCACCCCACCTCCTTTTTGTGGTTGTTTTTGTTATTTTGTCTGACAAAAGGTCTTCTTAATCAGGCTGTCTCACTAGGTAGCTGAAGATGATCTGGAAAGTCTTTCTTTATGTGGTGTGTGTGTGTGTGTGTGTGTGTGTGTGTGTGTGTGTGTGTGTGGCAGTGTATGTCTCCCTGTGCTCTAGGTAGTGTGCATGTGACAGGCAGAGGTCAACCTCTGTTTTCTGACATGGCCTCTCACTGAAACCCAGGACGCACTGATTAGTCTGACTGGACAATGAGCATAGGGACTCTTCTCTTTGCAACTTCCAACATTGGAACTGCAAGCTGGAAAGCTGGCCATCAGGCTGGGGCCTCGCTCGCACAGCAAGCACCTTGCTGACTGTCCTATCTTCCCATCCTCATCGTCTTTATTATTATTATTATTATTATTATTATTATTATTATTATTATTATTATTATCATCATCATCATCATCATCATCATCATTATTTTATTAAAATGTAATGTGAGAAGTAACTGCATAGTCAAATTTCCTATTGACCCACTGGTAGAACTGATGAACAGCTGGGACTCTGCTGGAGGGAAATTCTGGCTGAAAACCATCCCAAAAGGAGGGTATTGGTCTCCTACTTGTGACTAGGAAAATAGTTCAGTCACAAATCAAGACTTTACACCTGCTAGGCAAGCACTGAGCCAACAGAGCTGTGTCTCTACTCCCGACGGTTTTCATCTTAAACAGACTGATCTCCCTTTTTAGCTAAGGAAATCTGTGTTTCCCAGTCCCTGCAACTATCAGAGGAGGTCAAATTTGGGACCTGAGAGTCAGGTAGTCTGGGCCCGACTCTGGTCTTCACGTATGGCTTGACGAACAACTTCTGGAAACATTTCTGTACTTCTAAAACCTTGTTCTCTCTCTCTCTCTCTCTCTCTCTCTCTCTCTCTCTCTCTCTCTCTCTCTCTCTCTCCTCCTCCTCCTCCTCCTCCTTTTTAAAGCTCTTAAATGCAGCTAAAACAAAACAAGCCTGTCTTTCCTGGATTGTTCTATTTGCAAACTATAAGGCTGATTATCATCGCTACACACACTCAGTTCTTGATGACTTGCTGGGGTTTCAGTTCTGGGGAGAGGTGATCACAGCTTCAAAGAGAATCAGGCCTAAATATCTGGTCATTAGTACGAAGGCCAAGGGTCCCAGGAACAGCTGCAGGTTAGCCAGCATAATGATCAAGCTTAGGAATCACTTGCTTCTCCTCAACCTCATGAAGTACACAGAAGTTAACCACACAAAGAGGGCTCTTCCAGGGCCCCACAGCCCATCCCATGGGCTGGGATTGATCCATTAAGATCATCAGTAGTGATACACCAGTGGAAATCTGCTTACTTTGCGCAGACCCCTGGGCCCAGCATGCCTGCTTTGGGAATACTCATTTCTCGTGTTGGTAAGATGCTTGACCACACAGGAAACACCACTGAGTCCTATCAGAGAGCAACTTGAAAAACCTGAATCAGCAACTCAGGTAGGATAACTGGGCTCAAGTCCAAATTCCAGAAAACCCTAAAGCTGGTATTCTGACACTGAGATGGGTTCTGACCGCGTGGGGAAAAGCTCAGGCAGCTTTCTTGTACCTTAGGATGTCAAGCCATAGCACACAGCATTGCCCTCTGTACCATCCTGAAAACTGCTGGGTCAACACCTTATTCTTGTGAGATCATACCTGTTAGAGGCGCTCACCCGCCCACTCCTTTATTACTCTTACTAGAGAATTGTAATCAATACTTGCTTTAAAATAAAAATCAGTACAGCTGAGCACGCCAGTGTGCCTAATTGCCAATTAAGGAGGAAAATGCCAGAAGGCAGCACTGGCTCACTTTTGGAGGTGGGGACCCAGACATACAAAAGTCTGCTCTCACACACACACAAAAAAGGTGTGATAAATATTCCCCGCAGGGGCATAAAGAGCTCTTTGGGTTTAATGACAGGACAGTGCAGCAGACGGAAGGGAGGCTGAGGTTGTAGGTTAGGGTCGTGATAGACGAGCCAGGCGGCGTGGAGCAGGACCAGTGTCCTGTTTTAGGAGGCATGTCCCAAATAGAGTGCTAGCCTTATTACAGGGGGAAAAGTCCTTCAAGTTCACCCCACAATGGCCTCCCTCCGTGCAGCAGCTGACTGTGGGAGGTATCAGAAGGCCTCACAACAAAGACATCTGGCCCAGTTTCGCCACGGTCTCACCTCAGTGTGAGTTGTACATCTTCCCCTTACTGTTTGTTTCTTCTCCTGCTCACTCTGCTTAAATGAAAACTCAACTTGGCAGAAACATTATGTTTCTATTCATCCTCTAGCGTGCTGGGCACGGGGAGCACTCGCCATGCCTGTTAAAGGATAACGCAGTGACAATGAGGCAGAGCCTGGGCACCACGGGTGCCATTTGCACAGCCAGTGGGAAGCAGGCATTGGAAAATACATTTGAGCTTGGCAAACCACTCACCTTTGCCATTAAGGGGCTTCCAGAACACACAGTCTGCCATGACAGATTTGAATGGGAACATTATTCATGAGGGTGAAGGATATATGTATAAATTGTAGCAAAATCCTGCTGGGAGAACAGGGAACAACGCTCAGATCAGCCTTACAGTGCAGTATGTTCTACAAGCAGCTGGGCGCTGCTAGCATAATTATTATCCCTGGACCTCATCACCTGGGTCGGAGTGCCAAGGGGGCGGCTGCTGCAGGTGGAAAGGAATAGCCAGCTGGACGCTGTCTTTTAAAGATCACTGTGATGTCTGCTTATTCTTATCCTGGGGTGCAGGCAGAGCTGCTCCTGCTAGCCAAATCACAAGGCAGAATGAGATGGTGCTGTCATTTAAGAGATCTTCTGGTTAGTCCTGAAAACAATGCTGCTACTGCTGCTGCTGCTATGGAGAAGGAAGGATGCATCCTCCTTCCATGCCTGTGTCCTGGGGAACAGGGAGGGCAATACAGCAGGGCAGGTCCACAGCCCCTTAGAGTGGACATCCCCAAGGCCTACTGTGTATGTAGAGTGGACGTCCTTCAGGCTTAAGTAGGGTTCTAAACAGAAATATTTCACTGTCTCTGGTGACTTCAGGATAGTTTGCCACAAGACAGAAAGACAAACAACCAACAATATCAAACCAGGAGGGCTGGTGTTTTCCCTAGAGGAACAAAATTGAGGGAAATTGATGTATTGATGTTTCAAGGAGAAGATATTTAACTGGATATGGTGGAGGTGGTCCAGCAATGTCTGTCTTCTCACTGGACAGGCTGAGAACCCTGCATCTGTTTGGTCAGTGAGTCTGGACATCTCAGCAGCACAGTCTATCTCTGAAGGCCTGGAGAATTCCTGGAGAGCCATTGGTCTTCAGCCCACATTGGAAAACTGAAGAATGTGGATGTCAATGAAGGGCAGCCTCAGTAACTAGGTGGATGCAGTGACCCACCGGGGATGAAGGCAGGCAGACAGCTTTTCTTTCAGATTTCTTTATGTGTGAGCCTCCAAAGGAAGGTGCCACCCACTCTAGGGGAGGATCTACTCACTTGAGTTAGAGTTTCCTGGAAATGTGCTAACAGACTCATCCAGAGGTGTGGTCTTAGTTGACTTCAGATCCGGTCAAGCTGGCAATCAGGATCAGCTAGGACTGGGGAAATTCCTGTGGTGCAGACCAAGAACCACAGGATTCTAAAGATTGTGCCAAGAACCCACTTCCTTCTGCCTTCCTAAAGGGACTCAGAGCTCAGTAGACCCACGGGTCCCTCCCTCTGACAAGTGGCCTTCCTTGGAGAACTTTAGGAGGGAGCAGGCAACAAGAATATATGGGATCCCAAAGAGAATGGGCTTCCTAGCTTAGGAAATGTGCACAGGTTTGTTACTCATGACAATGTGAAATGTCTTCCATGTTGCCTTCTCTGCCAGGTTTCTGACTCTGGGCCCTGTTAAACTATCTTGGGTCCAATGCCTTACTGTCAATCTTCCCCACCAGGGGAGGAGCCATGAAGTGCAGATAACCTAAGCCCTCAAAGCCTGGTTCCCCTCCATCCACTTGTTTATAGTACAAGTTCAGCTCAGCCTGCAACAGGTACTGAAAACCCTACACATTTGAAGAGAGAGTCTTCTAGAATATTCTAAGCCTTTGTCATTCTTTTGGAGGTTTGTGGCCAAACTTTTGTGGTGGATATTTTTGTGTGTGTGTTTTAAAGATAAACAAAAATGGCTGGGGTTATAGCGCAGTTAGTAGATTGCTGGTTTAACATGCAAAATACTCCTGGCTCAGTCTCCAGCACTGTATAAGCTGGGTGTCGGTGGAGCATGTCTGTAATTCCAGCACTCAGGAAGTGGAGAGAAGCCATTCTTAGCTATATAATGAGTTTGAATCCAACCTAAGATACATGAAACCCTGTCTCTAATTAGAGAGATGAATAAATAAATATGAGCAAACCAAGACAAACAGAATTTTATGTTTAATTAACACAAGTTGAGACCTGAAACCGGACTGGTAACTGGCAGCCCAAGGATGCTCCCTGGAAGGACTTGGAAGCTGTGAATCCTCCATAGTGTGATCTGGAAGCAAGGGCTCAAATCTACCACTACTTAGCTGTTTTGCTGGCAAATGTGTACTTGTGGTTTTCAACCTCTTGTCTATAACTGGGACTAATGCCACCAGCCTACTACCACAGGTACCCAGAGTACAACCAGTACCTGTGACAATAGTGGGTTCGTTGTGACACTCATGTAGCTGACTCTGTGCTGAGCCTCAATGGGCACTGATTCATTTAATCATCTTGGTCACCCTAGTGGATATACCTAGTTACCTTTAGCGATGAAGAAAGTGAGGTACAGAAATTATTTCACAGTAGTAGAAAAAGCCGAGCGCATCTTTTCCCCTGTAACATGTAACTTTCTTTCAGACTAGAGCCTGGCTCTGGTAAACAGTCACAAATCACTACCTGCCACTACTGGAGTCGGTGCTGTGGGGAGGTGGGATGCTGGGGTTTGGCCAACTCATGTGCCTTCTCTGCAAAGAGGGCAGAGCACCATTCAGGACTTCACCCTGGCTTACCATGGCTTCTAGACACAGCAAAAATGAAAAGCCTCTTGGTGTGAGTGCAACCTTAACCTGCTTCTTAAGCCCAAACCAGGGACTTGGGAGCTGTTTCTGAGATCACCCTGCCGGAGGAGGGACTGAGGATGCAAGGGAAGAGGTAACGAGGAGAGGAAGTGACAGTGGAGGGAGGATGTACGCTCATCTCTCTTACAGTTTTCCCAGAGGATAACATCATCCATGTCTGAGGACATCATTAAAGTTCTTCTTCTGAGACTTCACCAGCTGTTTTAGCACTGTGATCGGCTGGCAACTGCAGGCTCACAGGGCCCCTTTGGCAGATGAGGAATTCAAAGTATGGTGAGGTCATGGGACTAGGCAGTACAAATTCAGCCCCGGGACCCCAAAGTATGCCTCCCTGCTGGAGTACGATTTATTTCCTTATTCTCTGATAAGCTTTAAGACGAGATATTGGGCATGACCTTTGCAATAAATCTATGTTTGAGTGTTGATTCCCTCCGTGGCCCCGGCTTAGGAGTGAGGGTCAGGAGTTCTTCTTTGCTAGTTTTGGCACCAACGCTAAGCCATTCTGGTGGAGGCCTTGTCATTTGCCTTGTAGTTTCCAGTCTCTTCCCTATGAAGCCCAGGCTTAATGATGCTTCCCTGCCTTCTGGGTATATAGCGAGGAGGGTTAATTAGACAATGTTTGCACGGGGCTTTGAAGATGAAAGCACTGTATAATTGGTATTACATCTCATCTCTTCCAGAGACCAGGAATGCTTCTACTTCAGGGAGTTTCAACGTGTCTTCACTTGTACCATTCACTTTAGGATAAAGCTTGTCAAGCCCCAGTGAACTAATGATACCATGTAGAGAGCCAAAGAGAAAAACAAACAGCTCATACTAAGAACTACTTAGAACATCAGGAAGCAGCTGTCAGGGTGATGAGATGAGCCCACCCATCCAGCTGGGAACTGCCAGGAAGTGCTTCTTCCTATGATACAGTCTCCAGCCCAAGGGGACCTACGCCAAGAAAGGTCCAGACTACAGAGTGCCATCCTAGATGGGAGAAGCAAGGGAGGGTGTTTTAAAAGAGCCGAGATGCAGGACATGCTATGGGAGAAGAGGGAGCCAATCAAATGGATTCTTGGGCAGTCTGGTTGTCTCTGTCTTCCCTGCCTCTGGTGATATTGCAACCCATCAGTCTGCCCCTCAATGCCAAGCTCATCATGGTGAGCGCACAGCTTCTCAGCCTTCTGTGCCCTCCTCTTGCTTAGTTTTCTCAAACATTTACTATGACCCTGAAGGCCCTTTATCTCTTGTGGATTTTTACTTTTCATTCTCACACTGACCTTTATAGAACTCTCTCCTCAAGAAACTCTTGTAACTCCATCACATGCAGGCTAAGAAGCCTTCACTGCCCACAGGACCAGTTTCCCACACAAATCAATGACATCCAACAACTTTTACTCAGGTAAATTCTTGAGGCCCATACTCTTGTGAAATCCTGAAATGCTCTTTGCCTGTTCATGTGAACACTTGGACCCCAGCTGCTAGTGCTGTTATGGGAGGTTGTGGGGTGTTCTGGATGGATGGTCACTGAGTCTCTGGGGTGGACCATGAGGGTTTTCACTTGGTCCCACTTCCTGGCCCCTCTCTTCTTTTTGATCCACCAACATGTGAGATGCTGGCTCCTATTGCCACAGTTCAAACCTTTCCAAGTCACCACACATTCTCATAGGCACAATGGATTGCACCTTCTGAACCTAAGCCAAATTAAACTTCTGCCCTGTTACTGGAATTGTTAGGGTCAGAGTCCAGGTCCTGGCAGCCCTAACAAGCTAGGGTTAGCCCCTCAGTCTCCATGGGCCAATTAATTAGACAAGCAACAGTGGAAAGGAGAAAGATTTATTCAGTATGGCCACTTTGGGAAGAAGAACAAATCAAGAGTTCCAGCAACTCACACCCACTGTCTATCTTTTTGATACTGACGTGAGGTTTAAGTGTAAATAGAGGGCAAGAGGTGTGCTTGTCTACACAGTCCCAGTCAAGATGCCCTGCCTATCCTTAAGGAATCGTCTCAGCTCCGGCAAGGTGGCCTAACAAACTGTCAGTCTGAGAAATCACTTCTTGGGAGACAAGACAAGCTGGCATCATCATCAGGTTTCAGTCTTTTTTTCTTCTCCCAGGAAGAGATTCCTAAGAAATTCCAGTTCCTTGGTATCTGCTGTCTGTTAGCCAAAGGGGAAGAATAAGGAGCTCTCTTCTTGATTCCAGACAAACCCTCTTTAGTTGTTTTCAACTAGGTATCTCATGACAGCAATAAGAAAAGTAAATAACACCCCACTGAAGGTTTTGTTCTCCCCCTTTAAGAATAAGAAGTCATGTCCAGTGGGAGGAATTTTAACATGGAAATGACGTAGACCATCTCTGAGATTTAGGAGGATTTAAATTTTACTGGGGGGGGGGGTGCAATCTGAAAGTGAGAGGAGATAGAGCCACGTCGTTGAGAGGGAGAGGCCTAGTCTAGGAGAGAGACAAGACAGGAGACTTTGTATGCAGCAGTGAAAACAGGGAGGAAGAAATTGGGAAGGCCAGCCTGCTACAGTTTGGTGTCTGGGGTGGAGGTAGAGAGGGTGCAGGTAGAGGTGAGGAGAAAACTCATGGATTTGGGTGGCTAGAGAGAGCTTGTCTCGTCCTTCTGAGACTGGCAGGGGAGCTGTGGCTGCTCAGGTCAGCTCGCAGCAGTTTCAGCAAAGGGAAGTGGGTGCCACTTTCTTCCCTGCTGAGAGTGTCACCAGAGCAAAGCACAGCAGCACTCACCCATGACTGCCGTACGACTGAGACAGGAAGGTCCCAAGTTCAAGGGTAGCCTTGGCTATGGAGCGAGATTCTGCTTCAGGGAAATGTCTGTCAATGTACCCGGGCTTGGTATCGTAACTGCTACTAGTGGTAGGGCTGAGACCCGGCCAGGTTTTAGTTCCCTGACTGTATTCTTGGTGTATTTTTTCAAAGCGTCTTCAGGTGCTTCTTGCTTTACATAAGTGGGCATGTTGCTATTTACTTAGGAATCCTTTCTTTCATTGCATCGCCCTGCAGGCCTGTGGGGGAGGTGAAATGCTTTTATTTTTACCATTAGGCAGTGGGGATGGCTTCCTGGCCTGTGTCTGGTGGAGTTAGAATATTGAATACCATTCCCTGGGGCCAGCTGCCTAAATTCCCCTCTCCTCCCTGGTACAGCTGAGAGGTGAAGTGTTTGTTCTTCCTCCAAACACCGGCGGATATCTGGAGAGGAGATGTTTTATATGCCAGTCACATTTAGGCTCCATTAGCTTTATTCTGTAGGAGGATACAGAAAAAGTCCAAGAGGAACCCTGACTATTTCTTCCACAGCCAGGACAACAGATGTGGCCATTTCTCTCTCAGTCAAAAACCCAGACTTGGTAAATGAATTTGCTGGCCTGTGCTGGAAATCCCAGCAAATGTTTCACCCTCTGTCCTTGCAAAGAGCAAGAAATGACTGCTATGTTATTGTTGGAAGCTAAGAATTAAAAAAAAAATAATGTAATGACAAGTTCTCAGGGCAAATAGCAATGCTGGTTCTTCATAATACATGTCTGTCTTATAAAGAAATTGGGTTGTCTAAAAATTAAAACACACAAAATTCTAACGTCTCAATTCAATTCAAATTACATTTCAAACCATCTCTCCTTTTACGACATTTCTAGCTATTAGAAATTCATGATTAATTCCTAAAGCATTGGCTAAGGATTACTAATGCAAACAGCTTTAGAAATAGTTTACTACTTGCAAAACATGGTGCAAAATTATAGCTGATATTAGCTGCACCATGCAGACAACACCCCCACACAAGCACACACAAACACACACATTCACACACAGACACACCACACACACACCCACATACAAACACACACAGACACCACACCCCCACACCCCCACAGAGAGAGAGAGAGAGAGAGAGAGAGAGAGAGAGAGAGAGAGAGAGAGAGAGAGAGAGAAAGAGAGAGGCTCCCAGTGTCACAAAGCCCAGCTCTAGTATGGGCAAATTATCTGTGGAGTGATTTAGCATAAAACCTCCCTTCCATCTGTTTGGATGGAGCTCATTTCCCTGGTGCTTAAGCTGTTAGCTTGCATGCAAATACTTGCTTCCAGGGAACTGAGGCCTGAGCTGCTTTGGGCCTAAATTGATTGCTGAAGTTACAGGACTGAAATGCCTCAGGTAAAAAATTCAGTCAAAAGAAAAACATTAAGTCGACAGCTATGTAAGGCATGCTGCCTGACAGCCAGGGGTGCTGGGGGATGGAGGAGCTGTGGCAAATAAGGTCAGTGGAATTAACATTCAATTACCCCTTGACTGTGAAAGGGCTGTCCAAGGGGCCAGCCACTTATCTGAAGAAATGACTGACGTCAGTCAGGTTTATCTTAGCCCCTTTCTATCCTTACAAATTAAAGATAGGTAATTGACTTTTACCCCCTCATCTCGACTCTAGAATGTTCTCTTTATTATTTGTAACTGTATGGGTCTTGGAGTGCGGGAAATTGCATGACTGTGAGTGGTGCTGATGTTTGTGCTACCTTAAAGAGAACAATCCCAGCCTGGGAACCCGCTTCCTTCTCTTTGTTTGTCCTCCTCATCAACTGCCTGGCTGCACATGGGCACTTATTCTGAAGCACTTGGTGGACATCCTCCTTTGACCCATAACACCTCCAAAATAGCCACGGTACTTCCTGGGTGTTCTCAGATGTAAATATTGCTGTATAGTCTACAAGGCCAAGCATCTAACAAATTTTTTTTCCCTTCATGATTTGTTTTGCCATTGTGTTTTTTCATCTGTCCCTGGTAATGAATTCATCTTCTTTGAGCGCCACATCACCAACACATTGCATGAGCAAATCACACATTAAACTATTTTCTCTTTGCTGTTAGCATCTAGCCTTTATGCATATTCGTGTGTGTGGACAAGTGTGCAAGGAGATGCACAGTACCTGTGCACAGGTGTGTGGAGGCAAGAGGTAACTTTGAGTGGCGGCCCTTGAGGCATTGCACACCCCCACCCCATTTAATACGTGTTTGTGTGTGTGCAGGTTTAACACAATGTACATGTGGAGGTCGTATGACAACTTGTGGGGTCATTTCTCTCCTATCATTTGGATTCTGGGAATCAAACTCAGGTCATCATGTTGGGGGATAGCTTGTGAGAGTTGATTCTAATTCTACTATGCTAGTTCCAAGACACTGAACCCAGGTCATGAGGATTGGCAGCAAGTGCTCTTACCCTTTGAGCCATCTTTCAATCAACCTACTACATAGGTGAGACTGGCAGCCCAGTGAATCCTGTAGATTCTCCCTTCTCTCCCTCCTCTGCCCTAGTGCTGTGGGACAATGGTCTGTACCCTGACAATTGTTTTTTAATAAAGTGCTGATTGGCCAGTAGCCAGGCAGGAAGTAGAGGCAAAGAGAATTTGGGGAAGAGGGGAGTTTTGATCTGAAGTCCTCACCCAGCTGCAAAGGAAACCAGACACAGAGCAAGCAAGATGTGACTACCTTGCTGAAAAAGGTGCCAAGCCACGTGGCTAACACAGACAAGAATTATGGGCTAATAAAAGTTATGAGTTAATAAGAAGCCTGAGCTAATGGGCCAATCAGTTTATAGTTAATGTAGACCTCAGTGTATTTCTTTGGGCCTGAATGGCTGCAGGACTGGGTGGGACAGAAACCTCTAACAACAGCCTGGAATTGCGAAAACCACTGTGGCTTTTATTTTTAAACCCTAAGTTTTAGGGACCAAACCCAGGTCTTCATGTCTGTGAGAGAAGAAGCTCACTAGCTGAGACAGCTCCCCTAGCATTTCTGTTCCTTATTTTTAATTATACGTGTGAGCATGTGTCTGTGTGTAAGTATATTCATGCACCTGCCTGCAGAGGCCAGAGGAGTCAGAGCTGGAATTACAGGCAGGGTTTGTTTGTTTGTTTATTATTACAGTGAGCACCAGACATTGATGTGGGAGTCACCTCCCTTCTGTGTGCTGTGATTACCATTAATGAATAAAGAAACTGCCTTGGCCTGTTGATAGGGCAGAACTTAGGTAGGTGGAGAAGACTGGACTGAATGCTGGGAGAAATAAGGGCGGAGTCAAAGAGATGCCGTGCAACCACTGCTGGGGACACAGACATGCTAAAACTTTGCCGGTAAGCCACTGCCATGTGGCAATACATAGATCAATCAAGATGGGTTAAACTCAGATGTAAGAGTTAGCCAATAAGAAGCTAGAGCTAATGGGTCAAGCAGTGTTTTAATTAATATAGTTTCTGTGTGGTTATTTTGGTTCTGGGTGGCTGGGACAAACAAGCAGCCTGCTGCTACAAGACATAAATCCTGGAACTCGAACTCAAGCCCTCTGGAAGAGCAGTCTATGCTCCTAGCAGCTAAGCCATCTCTCCATCCCAATTCTAGCATTTTTACACATGTGTATGCACATTCTAGCCTCTGTTGTGCCTTTCTCAGGACTCCTGTACTGTGGGGCATGTCCTCACAAAATTCTACTCGCATTGTTAGATGGCTCATCAAAATGACTATACACACATTTGCAAAGTCACCACTGTAGCAGCTCCTATTCCCTACCCCAGATGATTACTAACAATGGCTAACATCTGAACATTTATTAATGTCCTACATAGCTGTAAGTTGGTGCCTGTGGTTTGCAATTTTCTGACTAGCCATCAATGAGAACCCTTCTTCATCCCTCAGTCATCCAGAATTCCCTTTGGTGATTTGAGCAATCATAGCCTTTGTCCCTCTTCCAGCTGGGTTACTTTTCTTGTTTGTATTGATTTGCAGGCATTTCGTCAATCTTCTGGTGCTAATCCTTCCTTGGCTGCATGCAGTGAGATGGTATTTTGTCTCTCATCTGTCTGTCACTAGCTTTTAACCCTGTCTGCCGTGCATTTTTGGAGCAGGGATTTTCATCAGCTCTTTCCTTTTCTGTTTGCGTCTTCTGACTTGTTTAAGAAATCCTCCCTGATCCAAGGTGATCAAGCAGTTTCCCCACCCCCCACCCCACTCACAGAGCTGCTTCTGCATTGAAGTTGTCAATCCATTGGACTTATTTTTGCATATAGAGTAAGGTTAGGATGTAAATGGTTTTCTTTCCTTAGAAAGAGCTAATTTTTCCAACATTGATAAACAAGTACTTTACTTTCCTGTTATATACAACACCACTTCTGCTACATTTGACACGAATATAGATCTGACTTATACTCTCCATTCTTTCCTATTGTCTCATTGGTAACTGAGACAGAAATGTAATCTTTTAATTCTTACAGAGGGAGCCATGTCTCCTGTGAAGCCCTATATTCTTTATATGGTCTTAGGCATCCCTTCCTTGCACATACAAAGTATTCTTAACTTTATTCTGAAGATAACAAAAAACTAAGGCATAGGAGTTCCAACAGCCTGACTACTGGCTTGGGAAGGTTGGCTGCTCTGTGTATTGCTGGGAGCCGATTTGAGTGGCCGCCATAAAACAAACATCCTTGTCAATTACAGTTCCCCTGCCGGTCAGGGGGAGTGTGGGCAGCTAGATCACAACAACTCACCCTGTTTTCTGGTGGAAGAACTGCAACCTTAATATGGAGTTATTTATCAAGCGAGGCCGGGGCCAAATGCCATCTTGTACTGGCGGCCACTCAAATCGGCTCCCAGAAGTGTATGTCATCTGACTTCATAATACCACTGATTTCCACCTGGCCACTCTGCATGGGCCAGAGTGTCAACCTGATAAGTTGCCAATGGGGGCCCGAGAACTAACTTGAATCTTGTGGGTTTCTTTGTGTAGCCTGGCAATGGTGTGTCCACAGAAACTCTTCATTACAGAGGGATTACCCGGACCTTGATGCTGAAAGAACCCAGTGGATACCTCCTTCTAAGTGCCCCTGCTGTCTCTGGGGCTTTTCACACTCCCGTCTAAGCTCTCCTGATAGGCTGGTTATAGGCTAAGTGAGTAGTGGGGAGACGCCACCCTGGTTTCCATCTTCTAATCTGCACCCCTGCACACTGCAGCTTCCTGCTTTCGTACAGCACGGGGCACTTCAGTTAGTCAGCACATCACTGACACATTTTTTTTTTTTTTTAAAATTGGACAGCCAGAATGGGCAGTTTTTCTTAAAATAGCATTTTTAAGAGGCACATGGAGGTGACCTCTGATCCTGGCTAGTGTAGCAAGGCTTTCTTGTTAGGCAGGGGTGCGTGAAGTGCTGGAGGTATAGCGCACCTTGCAGCCTCTATGCTGGGCCTGGACCGGGCCTGCTGATACCTTGGAAGGGTTTGCTATCACTTCTGCAGACCTAACGGGGAGCCTGTCTGCCCTGAGCAAACGGTGTGCATCTAATTTTCTTTTTCATATTAAAAGATTTCATTTTTATCTCCCTTAATTTAAGCTCATTCTTCTTTTTTCAATTGCAATGATTTTCGATATCCTAAGAAATGAGGTTCCCAAGAAAATGGATAAAAAAAGTAGCACATGAGATTCTTCACTTTGCTGCTTTAAGTAACACGACGATTTAAATCTGGTAAATCAATTATAGTCACTCTTCTTCCCATCTTCCTGTTGCTAGAACTCTCAAAGGATTGCAAGAGAGGGAGAGCATGGTTGGAGCTTGGCTTCCATTCATGACAGAGGAGCATTCAATACAAACAGCAAAAGACGCAGCTGTGTGACTCAGACCCACAGAATTTCTGTCTGCAAAGCTGGATGCAGAGCAGTGTTGACGTGATATTCCTGACACCGGCACTCACCAACAGCAAACCTGATTGTGTTTATTAGAATGCACTGGGTGATAAAAAATAGTTGTTATCAGAACTTACTAAGTGATATAAATAGCCATATTACCAAAGTTGAGAACCACTGGTACCTGGACAACCCCACAGATGCAAAAAAGCTCAGGGGATAGGGGTTTGAGACACGTACCGGCAGGACTCCCCTATCCCTCCACTTTCCTCAAACCCCATGGCTGCTGCATGTGTGTGTGTGTGTGTTTCTATAATAATTTCTATTATATAATTTCTATAATAATTTACTTATCCAAGCACAATGTATAAGTTTATATAACTTTTAAATTTGGTGATTATCTTAAGACTGTTCAGTTGGATATAATTTTTTACTTTTATTATTATTGTATTTTTGTACTTCTATTTTTATACTTTTATTATACAGTTTTATTTATCTCCTAACTTATTGATGAAATATTTTTTATGACTCAATTCTTTCCTTACCCAGTAATATGTAATGCTAACATTTGGTTGAAGGGGGAAAATCTGTATTTACTTATTTATTAATATGGACTTGATTATTTGAAGGCTAAAAGCCATTTATTAGCACACAGGAGAAGTCGTTTCTTTCTTAGATTTTAGGGAAGTGGGTTTTAAAGGCTTTAGGCTCAAGGGCCACGCCCTGACCACTGATGTAGTGGCATTTCACTTGTATTTTGATAAATAAAAATTGACTGAGGATCAGAAAAGTAAAAGAGCCATGCTGGTCATTCGTATAGACCAGGCAGTGGTGGTGACACACACCTTTAATCCCAGTAGCCACACTAGTTGCCGTAGAAGCCTGGCAGTGCATGCCTCTAATCCCAGTGGTGCACACACACCTTTAATCCTAGCTCCAGAAAGGATTGTAAAAGAAGACTAGAGGAGACAGGTCTCATTCTGAGATTCCTGAATGCAGGATCACCATTTCAGACTGAGGTTGAGCTAAGAGCCAGTGGCTGGCTGTTTTGCCTTTCAGATTTCCAGGTGGAAGCCCAATTTCTCTCTCTGAGTTTTTATTAATCGTGCTTTGCACTGAAGGCTGGAGAGCAGCAATACCAAAGTACATGCATATCAAGCTCTAGTGAATCACAGTGGGATGACAGCCTCTTAAGGAGCCACTGTAGAAGTCTCCTATTAGACATTAGTAAGAGGGAATGGAGTTACAGCAGACAACTTAGATAATCTCTTTCAACCTTCTCATGTTAAGTATCAGGAACCCAGAGCTGCAAAGCTGAGAAGTTCATTCAAGTTGGTTAGTGGTAGAATCTTCCAGTCTAGCTGCATGACTCACAAAATTTATGTCATCAAATCCAGAAATCAACTTATTCTGGACTCCAAAGTTTGAAATACATTACATGGTTATTACTATAACCCCAGAAGTTAAAGCACTGTTTAATGTATTATGTGTGCTGAGAAAGAATTTCCCTGAGATGATCGGGTCATAACAGCGACCTCCAAATGACTGTGAAAATATCAAAAGTTCAGCAAATTCATCTTTGTAATTCACAGTTCATGTTCATCTTATTAATATTTATGGGACACCCCACTGACAACAATGAGGTTACAGTCTGGATGAAGGAATGTGGTCTCCTCATGAGATTTCAGTCTCATTTGGGTGGCACAAGAATCACAACAGATTTACAATGGGAGAAAGTTGGAAAGGTCTCGAAGAGTTCATGGCAAAGCAACAAACTGACCAGGGAAGTAACAGGCAGCTTCTATTCGCTGGTCAGGAAAGGGGGGGACCTCTCATCCATGCTTCTGTACTCGGGGAAGGAAGACCATAAATGGAGGGTTTGAGAAGTTAGATGCGCAAGAGACGGGGACAACATTGATTTTCTTCAAGGAGCTTCAGAATCATCTTCTCTATGGTAGAGTGAACAGGTTGGCAAAAAATATAACACTCATTAAGCTGTCAGATGCTGCTGTAGACATTGAGGTGCAGATGATGATGGAGTTAGAGATCTGCAAGTGGACGTGGGAATGGATGTGAGATGGGGAACGAGAAAAACAGGAGCCAAGACCCATATTCTTCGATGACTCAACCCAACTGTGCTGTCTTCAGGTCTAAGGGCTGGGGAAGGCCTGGGAGGATGGCTTGGTTGGTAAAGTGTCTGCTTTGTGATTACAAGGACCTGAGCTTGAGTTCCACTAACACATGCAGAAAGCTAGACATGGTGGTGTATGCTTGTAACAGCAGTGACTGGAAGTGGAGACTTGAAGAATTCCCTGGACTCACTGGCCAGCCAATACAGTCTAGTGAAATCCAAGCCAAGGAAAGGCTTTGTCTCAAAGAGGTAGACATTGTTTGTTAGGATAACATCTGAAGTTTTCCTCCTCTGCCTCCACACACACATGCACATGGGCACACACACCAGTTATGCACAAATACATACATTAAAAATAAAAGACTAGGGGGGATCAGAGTGGTATTTTTTATTGGAAGCTTACTTAGATACATAAAATTTTATTCTTCTCTGAAGGTATTGTGAAACATTTTGAGTCCCTCATATGTTCTTTATACTTACACCAAAACCAATGAGCCCAGTCACAGTCTGCCCAGTGTCTTGTCTCGTCAGATAAAGTCTTACACAACACCATGGTCACTGAATGTACTTTGAGTGTTCAACATTGTTTCTGTTGATTTCACGTTTGGGAAAATCCAAAGAAAAAGGGAGAAGAAAAAAATCCTCCTGCTGCCACACAATTCCTACTGAGCAACATGGGAGGTACCTGGAAATCCTTCTAGGAAATCTACTTGCTCTCCCAGGGGCCATAAGCTTTAATTATCATCTAGTGTTTAATCACATGTTTCATATCCATAGTCCAAGACATGTCCTGTCAGCATGTGGTCACCCAGCTGAGGGATCTGTAAAATATTACCCAACAATGGTGGAATACTTATAGATGCTCTCTCTCTCTTTTTGCTAATATTGTAGAAAGACATTTACAGTCTAAATTTTTTTAACCTACCGTTTTCTTTGAATTGCTTATGCATAATACTACTAAAAGTACATCTTATCTTCTTTGTCCCGCTGTGTAGACAGAGTGTAACAAATGAGAGAATAGTCCAGATAACTCAGAGGCAAATGTGTCTCATTGCCAAATGATTGAAATATTTAGTTTTTATTTTAAAAAAAATGAGTGAATTGCATTTATCAAAGCTATAGAGTCAATCTATGCTGTGACTTCGCTATTGTTCCAAACTGTACTGAGCCAATTTGATTATTCACATAACAGAATTTTGACAGATCAAACCACAGCTAATTTCATCCTGTTTGTGATTTACACAGTCAGAGGAGAAGACGGAGCCCAGCAGTCATAGAGAGTTTCACTTGAAACATGAGCAATGTTGAAACATGTGCAAATGTTCCAGTGGATTTTCTCAGGTCGGTTTTCGATGAAGGTCACACACACACACACATACACGCACACACACACACCCTACACACTCATGCTTGCATACGCACACACGCTTACCAGGGCCAACTGTACTGTGGGCTGAGCAGATACTAGTCCAGTAAAATGAACTGAGGGTCTGTGAAAGGCTCCCAGGCTGCAAATCCCTTTTAAATTCCATTCTTAGCAGGACTTTGTATACTGTTCTTTTGTGTTTCAATCTTTTAATTGAACTTAATAAATCAACATCACAGCTCATGAGTTGATCAGAAAAAAAGAGGGAGGTGAGATGGCACCCTCCTAAAGATAGCATGATGTTGAGGACAGCATTGGTAACATGCCTGGTTTGCAAGCATGAGGACCTGAGTTTGATTCTTAGAACCATGTGAAATTTTGTACATGGGAACACATACTTGTAATCTAAGTGCTGAGAGGGGAGATGCAGGAGATCCCTGAGGCCATCAGCTAGACAGGCAGTCTAGGCTAACTGATTGATTCGAGGTCCCAGTAAGAGACCTTGACTGATAAACAAGGCAAAGAGTGCCTGAGGAAGTCTCCCTGAGGTTGACCTTTGAACTCCACAAGCACTTGTGGTTGTGTTTGCATGTGTACACACATGTAACATAAGGTTTGGGAACAGCTGTGAGACTTTCCTATGTGGTGTTAGAAGCCAACAAATGCATTCTTCACCTATATCCAGATAGTAAAAGCCATAGTAAAGCTGAGTGGTGGTGGTGCACACCTTTAATCCTAGAACTCAAGAGGCATAGGCACATGGATCTCTGAGAGTTCGAGGCCAGCCTAGTCTACAGGGTGAGTTCCAGGACAGACTCCAAAGCTATAGAGAAACCCTGTCTCAAAAAACAAAACAAAACCCCCACCCCCCCCCACAAAAAAACCCACAAGAAATAAAAACAAGCAAACAAACAAACAACTTTAGCAGGGCAATGGTGGCACATGCCTTTAATCCCCGCACTCCATCCCAGCACTCCAGAGGCAGAGGTAGGCAAATCTCTGTGGGTTCAAGGCCAACCTGGTCTACAAGAGCTAGTTCCAGGACAGCACGGGCTGTTACACAGTTACACAGAGAAACCCTGTCTTGAAAAACCAAAACCAAAACCAAACCACCATAGTAAACTTCCAGCTCTGCACTGCGATATAGCAGTCCATATATAATATATAGAGACTCATATGGCACCAGTGATGTGGGTCTTGCTCCCCACTCACCAACTCAGCGATCTTTCAGGAGCTTCAGTGGGTATCTACTGTTTCTCTTCAATACTGATATGATCTACTAGAGACAGTGGCAACCCCTGTGGGTTAAGGACTTGTTTGCATGAAACCTCAACTATCAATCACAGGACTGGGCATGCAGATCTTTTGAGAGGGAGCTGGAACTGGAGGTACCCATGATTCCATCTCGACCTCGATTAATTTGTCAAATCTCACAGAACTCAGCAAAAATGCTTCACACGTGATTACTAGTTTGATAACTAAAGGGTGTGGATGAGAATCCAGAAAGAGACAGCTGAGCCAAAGTCAGGAGGGTCCTCAGCCCAGATGCGTCTGTCTTCTGTGGAGCTGAGAAATGCCACTCTCTCAATTTATAACTGAGCTTGGCAGTCCAGATTCTCTTCTAGCTCAATCCTGTTACATTTTTTTTTGTTGTGTCTCTCTGTGTGTGTATGTGTGTGTGTGTGTTATATGAATGTGTGTGCAGGTATATGTGTTCAAATGTAGTGGGAAGATGGAGGCATGTTATCCCTTTCTGTCTTATTTCCATGAGACAGGGTCTCTTGCTGAATGTAGAGCTTGGCATTTTCCAGCTAAGTTGGTGTCTAGCAAGAACCAACAATTCTGCTGTCCTACTTCCAAAACTCTAGGGTAACTGGTGCATATGACCATACTGGGCTCTTTAAGTGGCTGCTGAGATCCAAATCCAGTTCCTTTAGCTTGCACAGCAGGAGTTCTGCCCTGCTGAGTCCTATCCCTGACCTCCTGGTCAGCTTTACAGTAAGGGCTGGGGATCCAAACTTCAGTCTTCATATTTGCACTGGCTGTTCCTATTCCAGCTCACCTTCAGCCTCTCCCTTCTCTGTGAAAGTCACAGTGGTGTGGAGTTAAAACCAGTGCTCCTGTGTGTCTCATGACCAGATTCTAGTTCGGAAAATTAGCTAGGGAATGAGAGGCACCAATCAGGCCACGACCACTGTCCTGTTTAGTTTTTGTCAACCTGAGGCAAATTAGAGTCACCTATAAAGCTCAGTTGAAGAGTTGCCCTCTTCATACTTGTAGGCATGTCAGTGAGGCATTTTCTTGATTAATAATTTACGTCGGTGGGCTATGCCAGCTCTGGGCAGGTAGACAGATGGTCTTAGGTGGTATAAGAAAGCAGCCTGATTAAGCCAAGTAAGGCAGTAAGCAGTGTTCCTCCATGGCCTCTGCTTTAGTTCCTGACTTCTGGACCCTACCTTAGCCATCTTGGATAACAAGCTATAACTTGCAAGCTCAAATAAAGCCTTTCCACCTCCCCAAACTGCTTTTTGGTCATGGTGTTAACGACAACAAAAAGAAAATTAGGATACATAGGTTAGACACTGATCACTCTGAAGATGTCGGGGATCTCAACACTCTGTGACAGAAAACACATACAGGCTAGAGACAACGAACAGAATAAGACACCTTCCTAGCCTTGTTCTCTTCAGTAGTTTCAAGGGCTCCGCTGTACCAGAAACCATGGAAAGAGACCAAATGCTTCTTCCCTCTTTTTGTATAACCACACCACACCCTGCCTCCTAAATGTTCCAGCATCGGCCGGCTGCGTCTATGATGAATAGTTCCTGTTGGTGTGATGATACCACAGTCATAGAACATATGCTTATTCTTTGCACGAACACTATTACAAACAGGATTGGAGGTCCCTCAGAGATGCAGGGATGATGGGCTCCATGGCAACCCTACTAACCTAAGGGGGAGACTAGTACTTTAACTTCACCCCTCAGTAACCATTCACCTCCCCCCCCCCTTATTTCAGCAACCTCTCTTTCACTGATGCGCTCAGTACAGACTAAACTGGGCTCCTGCAGAAACAAAAAATGAACAAGAGCTTCAATGGGCAAATGGCATTTGTGTCTGTGTTTTTCTAAATGTTTAGAATTCTACACTCTAATTAAGCTTTCAAGTAATGGGTATCGCTGCTAAGCCTTTCCGGTGTGTCTTAAATGGGTATTCTTGAGGGTGGAGCAGGGAGTCAGGGAAGGGACCTGGAGACTACTCATGGAATCTGGAGGCTTCTGGGGGGCTCACCTTCTGCCAGGCTTCTTAGCTCTGTCACTGCCTCCAGGTCTGCCCTGGGTCTTCCTTCTTGTTTAAATGGTGTGGCTGATAATAAACTCACAGATGTGGCTCCTTTGGGCCAAAGCACTGTAGGTGACCAGCTGCCACTCAGATGATGTTGTTGATGGGGTGTTTCTTGCAGACCCACGTTTTCCGGTCCATCTCTCCAAATGGCTTCAGTTTTACAGATTTACCTTTCCCAGTGGATCTGATGCCATGACTGCTGAGGACCTGCTAGTGAGGTGTAGCATCTTTCTGAGACTTGTTTCCGAGAGGAAAGACAAGTGAGTGGAAGTTGTGTTTGCCAGGTTCACAGCCATGGAGACTGGAAACCACATGTGTGCATGAACAGAACTCAGGTTGATTAAAGCATGCATGGGAAGCTGAAATTCCAAGTGGCTTCAGAGGAAGCACAACAGCTTGAATTCTAACTGACTAAGAGTATTTATGATAGGAAAACACCCTTCAGCTTGTCAAAAAAAAAATTGGAAGTACATTATACAAAATTTTTATCTTCTCTTATCCTTTCTTCCTAAAAGGAAGAAAATATTCTGAGCAGCAGAAATCAAAACCAGTAAGAATTTGCCTTTCATAGTAAAGGAAATATGCAAGGAGTAGCTCCAGACAGGTCAGTGGTGGCTTTATTTCTGAGGGTAACAGCCCACACTCTCAGACATGTTACTTAATGATGCTGACATTGGATAGAGTTAGATATTTCTTGACACTGTTTGGTCTTTCCCAAGCATCTGGGGGAAGAGCTTTAAAGTGAATCCTTTACTTCCTAAAACCTAAATGGGTCAAAACATGCCTTTTCAAGTTTGTCACTAAGTACACACGGGTGCTGCTGTGTTACTCATCTGGCTGTGACTGCTCCACATGAATGGTCCTTCCCAAACGATTGCATGATGAAGTCTGCTCACTAGGAGTCGAGCCTTTAATTAAATGTAGAGCAAAGATCTAATATTTGGCCTAAGGTTTTCCCTTTTCTGTGGGCACTTGTCATTGCACAAAGGTCGGTGTCTATATAAAACATGGTAGTTTATAAAAATTAGAGTTGATTTTTCGCATGCACAAACTCTATCATATTAGCTACTATTCACCGAGTGAATGAATCAGTTTTCCAGAAAGATGAACCTGGTCAGAGTTTCCATGAATACATGGCACTGAGGTTGTTAAGTCTTCTTGTTAGATGGCATGCTCAAGTTTGAGAGGAAACATAACAACTTGGAACCTCTGGATGCCAAGAGGTGACATCCATGTTACGCTGTAGGTGGGGTTCTGCAGGGTGTCTGAGAGTGGCCACACAGGCCAGCTCCTTGGTGGGAGGTGCTGTGGCTGAGACAGGGTCATCCCAGGAGGCAGCTTTGGTGCTTGTGGCATTTTAGATAGACTGTCTACAGATTCAGGTGAATCACAGATAGCTTTGTACAAAAACTATGGGATCCCAAACAATGTCAAAACAGTCACTGACTCCACAAACACCCACTTACCTGTTTCCAGTGATGTCAGGGGTCTGGATGCACAGTATCTGGCTATGCAACAGGCCTTCTAAAACAGTGTGTGGAAAATTCTCAAAAATGTGGTTACAGTTTTTTTTTTTTTAATTTCTTGTTCAAAAAGTAACTGGAAATTTCCCAGAAGGTGAAAATCAGAAGTGCCCAATGGGTTTTTATTCACACATAGTGCTATCTCAGTGAAGACATTAGCCTTGAAAACCTTAATCTTATCAAAGGCCCTTTATAATTTACTAAGCAGAATATCAAAGGCTCATCAGTTGAGTATGGTGGTGTGTGCTTTTAATCCCATGCTGGGAAGGAGGACAGCCTGATACTTGGAGCTTGGTTATCAGCTGGTCTAACTTAATCAATATTGTAATCAGTAAGTTCCAGGCCAGTGAGTGACCCTGACCCTGTCTCAAAAAAAGAGGGCAGAGGGACAGTGCTGGAGAAATGATACCTAAGGTTGTCCTCTGGCCTCCAGACACATGTGCATATGTGCATCTGCATCTGCAAACACACATACTCATTTACACACACACACACACACACACACACACACACACACACACAGAAGTCCTCTTCTGTATGAGTTGTCTTTTTTTTTCCTGAGTTACTTGTTTGAATTCTGTGAACAGTAACATGAAAGTTGAAACTCATAAATGACTATCTTTGGAGTTTATCACGAACCAATTGCTTTTAAATTAGTCCTGCGGGGTATTGTCCTTATTTTTAAATGGAGGAACATTGGGTTCGATACAGTTTGCCTAAAGGCTCACCCTAGCAAGAGAGGGTCCCAGAGTTTGAACCCACACTTGCTGGCCCAGAAATCAACTCCCGTGTCCTGCTTTCCAGAGGGAGCGTGAGAAATGCCTCCTCTCACACCAACGCTCTGAAAGAACTTCAAGCATCTAAGGCAAAGGCAAGCTAGCTACTGTGTGCTGCTTTCCTTCCAGGAAGCTCCAGTTACAGATGAGTAATCAGCTGTGATTGTTGGTCTCTCATGCTTGTTAGTCTGAGTCACACAGCCTTTAGCCAGTTGAGAGATGCTCAGCACAGAAACACATCCCGAAAGCATATTCCCGACACTTAAGAGACATTCCGAAGACACTCGAAAGCAACAGCCCTTGCTCTCACAGCTGGGCCTGGGTACAACAATCCACCCCTTGCCAACTTTCCTGAAGTTGTGTCTCTTCCAAACTGTGAAAATTACACGATACGGGGAAGGACCTGAGTGTCTGTGTCCCGTGGAAGTTTCTTCTCCAAGCATCCACCGATCCATGCTTGCCTGTCTATCTCAGCTGTGGGGGAAACCGGGGAAAACCAAGCTCATGTGTATAATGTACAAACGGAGCCAGGGACAACTAGGAAGTCCTGGAAGGTTAATTTGTGTTCCAGAGTCTCAGGCATGGTAGAGGAATTCAGCAACCTCGGCTTGTCATTCTTTTTGTTTCTTGGTTTTTCTGAGACAGGGCTTCATTCTGCAGCTGTGGCTGATCTGGCACTCACTGTGGAGATCAAGCTGGGTTTTTTACTAGGGTGATCTTCTTCTTGCTTCCTTGCCCTCTCTCCCAGTCTTGAGATTACAAGCACACACCTCATCATCATCCTTCATAGCCACATCTTTGTATGTCTATTTGTATTAACTCCATGTTCCTCTAAGTATGGGCACAAAAAAACAATGTGTATTGTGTGCCTGTGTTTCTATGTGTAAAAGCATTAGGAAACCAATGGATAAATTATTAACTATCAAATAAAAACTAACAAAGGAGAATAGTCTAAACCTTAAAAATATAAGATGGGAAAAGCAGAGACACTGAAGCCACTTCTTCCAAATAATGTCCACTAGAATAAATTTGTGCTAGGCTTACAGAAACAGTGAAGAAGCTGAAACATTATTTCATATATTCCCAGGTTGGCATACAACTTGTCCAGTTGCTGAGGATGACCTCGAACTCATGATTCTCCCATTTTTCTCTACTAAGTACTAAAATTTTAGGTCTGTTCCACTAAAACTGATTTATGCAGTACTGGGGATTCAACCTGGGTCTTTGTGCATGCCAGACAAGCCCTTTATCAGCTGAGTTACAGTCCAAGCCAATCAACATTTTTTTTTTAAATTACAAGTTCTTCACAAAAAATGTAGAAAATAGAAAACATATTAGAAGTTTCTCACTAACCATGTTGATGATGAGGTCTGTGGTAGTTTGAATGTAATTGGCCCCCATAATCTCATTAGGAGGTGTGGCTGTGTTGGAGTGGGTATAGCCTTGTTGGAGGAAGTGTGACGTTGTGGGGGCGGGCTCTGAGGTTTTTCTATACTCAGGACACTGCCCAATGTCTGAGTTGACTTCCTGTTGCCTGCAAGACGTAGCACTCCAGCTCCACCACCAAGGCCTGCACATTGCCTTGCTCCTGTCATTTTATCATGGGCTGCATCTCTGAAACTGAGTGAGCCGCTCCAATTAAGTTTTCTTTGTAAGAGTTGTGGTGGTCATGGTGTCTCTTCAAGCAATGAAAACCCTAACCAAGACAAAGTCCCTGGGGGCACTAAGCCCTTTGTAGCACATGGGTGGCTCCTTCATGCTGGTCACTACAACAGCATCCCCATGCTGTAGCTGTTAGTGTCCTTGCAGTAGAGGGTACTGAAGAAGTTCTAGGATCACTATTTGGCAGAGTTTAGAGCGGTTGGTGTAAGACAATAGAAGAGAAATATCTAGATACATGATTGTCACTATGGAGTTTAGGTGCCCATTTTACAGATCTGAGTTGGAAGAATGAAGCCCCAGGCGTGCTGCTACGGCTATGGCGGAACTCAGCCTAGTTGTGCCCATCCCCCTCCCTACTCTGTTACATGCAGCTGTGTTGTTCACTTTGGTCATCTTTTCATGTCTATTTTATGTATACACATTATTCTTATTCTTATTCAAGCCTTATTCAAGTATGTAGTACATTTGTAAGCATATTTTTCTCACCTTACCCTCTACTCCCCACCCCCTCCTATTGAAACCCTGTGTACCTCAGTTTTGTGTCTCCTTTCTTGCCGTCTATATAAATATGATTTCTAAAATCCAAAATCCATATTATTTTTTAGTGTGTTGCATGTTTGTATTCTTGTAAATGACTACTACTTCTTTGCTTATTTTCCTCTCAATGTCTCTTTTAAAAAAGAAAGCAATTAATGCCTACAACTTCTGATTCTCCTTCAATCCAGGATCACAGTTTTAATCTCCCACCTCCAAGGTCATAATCATTCACCCAAATTCCTGGCTTTCTGTGAAGCTGGGGATGGAGCTCAGAACTTCAAGCATGCCAGTCAAGCATTGGATCAGCTGAGCCAGGCCTCTAGCCCTGGGTTTCAAGTTTTAAAGTCGGCAACTCCACTTCTAAATGAGGCACTCATTGGCTACGAAGAATGAAGGAGGTTTCCCTTCCCGGCCCAGGAAGAGCCCTCCCTTACCTTCTCCTTTGCTACCCTGATTGCTGGATTTAGAAGAAAAAGTATGGAGATTTATGGTGTATGTATGTGTGTGTGTGTTTTGAGGATGCTACACAGAATGGGTCACAGGAACTACTCAATCTAATCTGTTGTCCTTTCTATTAATTTTAAAAGAATAATTCTTTTGCCTCAGATGAACTTTGATCTTTTTCTGACTAGTCTTTGAAGGGCTGCCTTCTGGAATATTTGTGCTCAGTGTACATGGAATTGATACATATGTGACGTGTACATACAGAACATGCTGGGCTGGCCTTATTTGTCACTCCTGGATTTTCACATCTAGCCTAGAGCCAGGTTTATCAGAGAGACAAAGTGCTTCAACATTTCCTGCAGTTTGCCAAAACTACTTCTCCGATTTATACTGAGTCTTTGGATATCTTTCTCCCCAAATCTTGCTTACCTTCATTTGTGAGCTGAATTCCTACTGTATATTTATTCCTCCTTTCCTTCAAAAGTCAGTTTTAGAGAGTAGTCTTGATTTTTCTTTCAGGACTTTATTTAATGCACTATTTAATCACCGGAGTGCAGAGTTTTTTTTTTTTTTAATTTATTTATTTATTTATTAAACATTTCTGTCTCTTCCCCACCGCCGCCTCCCCTTTCCCTCCCCCTCCCCCAACGGAGTGCAGAGTTTTGTGTGTAGCAGACATACACTCCACCAACTGACTCGCATGCCAAGCCCTGACGGTACTATAGTTAATAGATATGAAAGCAACGCATTCCCACAGTGACGGTAAATTACGCATCTGATGAGGGACCAAAGGAGTCAAGAAGAAACAAGTACGCAGACCACAGAGACTCAGGAAGGACGCTGATCTGTGGGGTACTAAGCTCCACCTCGGGCTTCAACTTTCTCTTCAGAAAAATACTTTCTTTTTAAAGAAAGACAACACAACAGTTTGTTGACTTACCAGCAATCTGGTCAAACCACTGCATCCAGTACTTAGGTTAAGGTCACAGAGAAGGTTACCAGTCCACTTGGGGGGGGATCTCAGGCTCTGGGCACCTGCTGGTTTGTTCTTGGAGGTGGCTAGTCTGAGTGAACACTGTTTCTTTCCCTGTCTGTCCCTGCCGGGTGTTGCTCCTGGGATGGCAGATACTGCCTTAGCCTGGTTTCTCTGCAAGTGTTTCCTGCCTTCCCAGGTGAGCAGTTCTAGGTCTATGATTCTCTCTAGTTACCGCAGGAAGGGGTCCTGGGATGTTCCCAGACTCCTGGTGGAGACCACTATCCCACAGAGATAACTTAAGACTGATTCTCATCCTCTGTACTTTATGATAACTTGCCGACATTTTAGCTCCTGAACCAATGATGCAGATGTCCCCTTCTCTGGCAACCCCTGCATCTCCTGCTCAGATGTTAGGTGGATGTGCTTGCAAGAAGTAGAAGAGTGAATATTCTAGAACACACCATGTGATTTCCCGAAACACTGGCCCCAGGTGAATGGTTGAATGGCAATCTCTATGTCTGATTTACACTCTGCCTGACTCCCAGAAGGTTAGGGATTTTCCAAGCTGTGAGTTATGCCTTACCATCTGTGCAGGCTTCCCCTACTTAATATTTCTGTCTTGAACTGAGCTCACTCACCAATTGGTGATCTCACAGTCACCCAGGCACACCCTTGATACAAGAACTTTCTCTACCACCAGGGAAAATGGTATTCCCTAGCGTGACTGGCTCTAATCAATACGTGTTTATCCAGTGCTCGTTTTTCATTTGGTGACTCTTCATTCCGTCATAATCACGCTCCCCAGGATCAAGGGTGAGAAAACATTCCAAACATCCTCTTCCAAGTAAAGGGGTACCTCATTGAAAAGAGGCTCCCTGGTAAAACTCCTTGTCAAAGCCAATCATTTAACTTATTTTCATGATATTTTAACTGAAAGAACTCTTAGTAAACATTTACAAAACAAAACTAAGTATTAATAATTACTTTGTCTCCTTAACATCATTCTAAAGCAGTGGTTCTCAATCTTACTAATGCTTTGATTGTTTAATACAGTTTCTCATGTTATGGTGACCCACAACCATGAAATTATTTCCATTGCTTCTTTATTAACTGTAATTTTGCTACTGTTATGAATCATAATGTAAATATCTGTGTTTTCTGATGGTCTTTGGGGATCATGACCTACAGATTGAAAACCATTGTTATAAAGTATCTTTTAACCCAAGTGTATGTGACATATGCCAGTTTGCTTTTACAAATGTTTGCTCAAGAACCATGGATGTAGTATAAGTGGTACAGTGCTGCCTTGGCAAGCACCAGCCTATGGCTCAACCCCCAACAATGCATAAAAGCTGTTGTGTAGTACCCGCTTGTAGTCCCAGCACTTGGGAGAAGAGACAGGAGGATCAGAAAATTCAAGGGCATCCTCAGCAACATAGGAGTTCTAGGCTGCCTGGCTTATGTGAATGAGGGTATCTTTGGATTCCTGCTTGATACTTAGTAAGCTAAATCCAGCCTTTGGCTATGTGAGACTTTGTCTCAAAAAAAAAAAAAATATATATATATATATATAAAGGTCATGGTAAGACAATAAAGCAAAACAAGCCCTGCAAAATCCTAGCAAACAGAGAAGGACATCAACTGTTACATACAAGGATGGACTCCAGTCTGAGGGGAGGCCTGAGAGATACAGAAACTCCATCTAAGGGTGTGGCTGAAAGGCTCCCCTTGGTATCATGGGTGCCTGAGGCAATGGCTGAGTGAGAGTCCACTTGTTCCATCAGTTTCTTGGGCAAGAACTGAGTCCTACATCTCAGGTCCCATTTTTTTTCCCACATTAATATTTAACCTTGGTGTAGTATGTAGATGATTTTTTTCTTTGGGCCACCAGTTCGCAAATACTAACATGGAGATAACTTTTATTAATTATAAAAGATCGGCCTTAGCTTAGGCTCGTTCCACTAGCTATAGTAACTTAAATTAACCTATTTCTATTCATCTATGTTTTACTATGTGGCTTTTTATTTTTTCTTTCATTCCACATGTCTGACTCTGTCCGCATCTTGTTGGTATCTCCTCTGCACTTCGATTATCTCCTGTTTCTCTCTCTGCCTGGAAATCCCACCTATAACTCCTACCTGGCTATTGGACATTCAGTTCTTTATTAAACCAATCACAGAAGTTTGTCTTCACACAGTGTACAAATACCCACCACACTGAATCCTAAACCTCAGGTCCCACTGTTTTCACATTAATGTTTAGCCTTGGCACAGTAAGTTGGAACGTTCCACTTGCTTTGGATAATACAAACGCCTTTTAACTCAAGGAATGGCAGGAGAAGATACAGAAACAAGCAACAGTGAGCATGTGTCCTGTTTAAGATTCATGTGTGCACATTTGAGCAGGTTAGTTCAGTAATTAATCTTTGCAGTCCTGGGTATTAAACACAGGGCCTCCTGCAAGCCTTCCTGCTACTGGAGTCTACCCAGATGTTCACTGCTCTTTTAAACGGTTATAAACCCAGGATGTCCAAAAACAGGCCTCAGGATTCAGGTTCACAGTAGTATGCTTCTAGCCAATTTTTTTGAGGCGTTTACCACTTAACAGTGCTAAAATGTTAACAAATCTCAGATTTCTCAAATTTGTACAGATAATACGTGTGACTTACAAGATCATAATTTTAAAGGCTTGTACTTCTTAGGACCAAGTGAGGTATGTAAGACAAACCAAATGTAATAAGTGTATGCATACAGCCTGTGGCAACTTAAGGTATGGAGTTTGTATAAGGCTTCTTAAAAATGATGACTAAATCTATCAGATTATAAATAATTTAAATCACTAAGAAATGGAAGATAATGAATCTTCAAAAATTTTAGAAATTATAAATTAAACTTAAACCATACATAAGTAGAATTTTGAATTAGTACCTTTAATAAATTTTATTAATTTTAAAATTTAAACAAGCTATCAGACATTCCTGGACTAAAATGCACCCTCATGGCCCCTCAGCTTACACAGCCAGCCCCGTTTGCCCTTTTTCTGTACTCACTACTCCTGTAAGAATGTCGCTTCTTGGAGTGTTTACTGACTGCCGAACCAAGCACTGCTCTAGGCACGAGAAAAAGAGAAATTGTCATTTGAAACAGAGGCAATGAAAGCAAGTAAGTTGGGGGACTCAAATGGCAGCTTTTTACTTCATTTTTGCATTCATTTTCTTATTATGTTGATTTAGTGTGTGTGTGTGTGTGTGTGTGTGTGTGTGTGTGTGTAAAACTTGCAGGACTCAATTCTGGTTCTCGTCTACCATGTGGATCCCTGTGGTCAGCCTCAGGTTGTCTGACTTTCTGTCAAGTGCCTTTGCATTACTTAATGCTGAACCATTTTGCCAGCCCTCAATTGGTAATTTTTTAAAGGCCCAACTCGTCCCCTGCCCCCCCCCCCCCCCGTATGTGTCTTTTTGGTTTTTGGTTTCGAGGTCTTACTCTGTCACTCTAGCTAACTGGAAGTTGGTCTGTAGCCCAGACTGGCCTCAAACTTCTAGCGGTCTTTTTGTGTGTCAACTTCCCAAGTACTGGGGTTACAGGTGTGAACCACCATGCCTAGCTTTAACTGGCTCTCGGCTTTTGGAATGATAGAATTTCCTTTCTTTCATGCAGGATGGTTCTGAAGGATTTCCCAGAAAAATCGAGGAGATAAATTATATCTAGTGAATTAGTATTCACCAAACCTCGAGATTTCTACCACTTACAGATAACGGTTGTTGCTCCTAATGGATTTCACAGTCTTGGTGGGGACACAGTCATCTAAATAGTGGCTGAAGGAAACACGTTGTGATGGATTAAAGGACAGAGGCTGGGGAGGCTTTCTGGAGAGTGACCTTTATGGTGGACATCAGAAGGCTCAGTGGGTCTGTATGAGAGACAGCTTGATAGGGCAGCTAGCCAACCAGACTGGTATGATCAAATACAGGGATTGCAATGTGAAGGCTGTAGGAACTAAGGATGAGTAAACAGGCTGGGGCATCATAAGTCTAGAAATGAGGAGGGGAAGGAAGGATCCTCAGCCTAGGCCTAGATCCTCCCTGCTGTTGTCTTATTCCAATTCTCTTGGCAATGTGATTTGTAACTGTTTAATTTGGGGGAGTCTTCTACAAGAAATAGAGAGATAGTTTAAAGGCTAAGGGGCCATCCATGGGTTACATGCAAACACTGGACCATTGTACACAAGGACTTGGATATCCTCCAACTGAGGTGTCATGGTAGACCTAGAACTGCACTGTTTGTTTTGATTTTGTAGTGAAACCATAGGCACACAGAGGAATGACACCATGGCCTTTATTTATTAAGACAGGGTCTTGCCAGGCAGCGGTGGCGTATGCCTTTAATCCCAGCACTTGGGAGGCAGAGGCAGGTGGATCCCTGTGAGTCTGAGGCCAGACTGGTCTACAGAGCAAGTTCCAGGACAGGTTCCAAAGCCTCAGAGAAACCCTATCTCAAAAAAAAAAAAANAAAAAAAAAAAAAAAAAAAAAAAAAAAAAAAAAAAAAACCAACCTAAAAGACGGTCTGTAAGTAGTTCAGGCTGCCTCCAGAGACAAACTTGGGTCTCTGATCCTTCTTCCTTTACTTTTCAAGTACTGGGATTAAAGTGCACACCACCATCATGCCCAGTTTGTGCCATGCTAGGGATGAATCCAGAGCCTAATGCATGCTGGGCAAGTGCTCTCCAGAGGAGCCACATCCCTTCCCAGGGCATCTCTTCGGTTTGTGCTCTTCTCTTCAGCAAACATGTGTAGTCTGCCTCTCACCTCCTCTGCTGACAAGGGCCTTTAGCTATTAGGGTGTATGCTCTATAATAAAAGTAAGCTATAAAGATTTGATTTTGTTGTTTCTCCTCTCCCGTCTCTCTATCCTATTGTACCCTTGTCACCCCAGAGCCTTTTAGCTGTCACATTGTGTACATGTGCTCTATTTCCCCTCTCTGTTTCCTCAGTGCCTCTTTTCCCTCTCTAGTGGTGACCCTTCTAATTCCATAGCCTATATACACACTCACGTACACTTACATATAAACACAAAAATCCACATCGGGAAAAAACAAACTATTATTCTTGTCTTTCTGGGTTATGGGTCACCCTACTTAGTGTAATACTTTACAGATCCACAATTTCCCCCCCACAAATTTCATTAATTTATTTTTACAATAACCATTTATTGTATCTGTGTAATAAATACATTTTTCATTATCCATATCTGCTGATGGACAGCCAGGCTGGTTCCATTCCCTTACTACTGTCCATAATGTAGAGTAGGCTTAAAATGTAGTGGAAGTAGTAATCACTTGCCATCCCCTTCCTTAAGGTTTACCAGGTAAATTTAAAGAATAGGAGGAGTGATGTGGGTGTAGAAAGAGTGTGTGTGTGTGTGTGTGTGTGTGTGTGTGTGTGTCAGTCCAAGACAGGAGACTCTAATATCAGGGGGTGGGGAAGGCAGGCTTGGAGATGACAGAAATCCCATCTATATTTGCCCATTGACATTTCCTTATCTCTTTTTGAGTTGCCCATGGATCTTGGTGACTAAATAACAGCTCTTCTGTTTTCCACACTTCTGTCTTTAGGCCTTTAGCTCTAGCTTTGTCAGGTTCCTCATCTGGGACAGCCTGCCAGTTTGACAGAAAGGTCCTCTGGGTTGTACTGAGATATGGAAGGTGATACCTGATCCTAGACAGTAAGGATGCAATTTAGAAGCTTCAAATGGCTGCATGTATTCACATTGGGGGAACGCAGCTTTTCCACATACGCTCACACGGGATCCTATGACAAGAGAAAGTCATTTTTCCCCTTATATCTAGGAAAGTTCTTACCCCACTAGGATGTGTCTAGAAAGCTTCCCATGCTAGCTCCCTACAGTTGGGAGGGTTGGCCTACCACAGACATAATCCAGCTCAGAGTGTGTGAGACAAAGGCACGTAGATTCTGTTGGGCTCCACCCCAAATCTGGAATCAGATCAAGCATGTTGCAAAAAAAAAAAAAAAAGGAAAAAGGAAAAAAAAAAAGAAGAAATAATTCCTTTTCACCAGAGGCGTTTCGTGTAATCAAAACCAAAGGCTTTGGGGTTCTGCTCAGACCCTGCTACTTGTCACGATGTGTTTATGAATTTGAGAGGAGCTTGCATGAACATGTGTGTGCTTAATTCCCTGGCCAAGGCCAAGCCTGACGCTCAGCTTGATATTGGTTTTCACCAGCTGTTTGGGGAGCGAGACATACAACAGGTGGGTGAGGCTGGCCGACTCAACAGCTTGCTGTTTTGAGTGCCAAAAAGTAGATGGGCTGACTACAGATGGGGGCTGGGGTGAGGGCTGGGTGCCTTTTGCATTAAGGAAATGTGGCCACCCTGATAGGGGAAAACCAGCAATGTATCCTGAGTGCACCAGGGTGGTCCGATAGCAACCAACATTGGCTCTCTTTGGCCACATGACTGATCTGTCATGGGTAGAAATTGATTGACAGGCAGAAGGCAACACCTGTTTCTTCCAAATTGTACCCAGTTGTCACAGGATCTGAAATTCCATTTTCAGGAATTCAGTCGGTGGGTCTGGAAGGCTTTGGTAAACCTTTCAGGAGACCCCAGTGCAAACAGCTGACTAACCCATAGTGAGGCTCTTCTCCGTGGTGCTGGGAGATGGTGTGGCCAAACAGAAAAAAAAAAAAAATCCATTAGGGGAGAACCTTGGCTTTATTCAGAAGTATAGATGTCTATACCTCGGATGGGACCCTTGTGCTGGCTAGTTTTATGCCAATTTGATACGATAGAGTCATAAGAAGAGGAAACTTAAGTTGAGGAAATGCTCTCCAGATTGCTCTACGGCCAAGCCTGTGGTACGTTTCCTTGATTGATGATATAGGAGGGTCAAGCTCATGGTGGGTAATGCTACCCTCTGGAACAGGTGGTTTGAGTTGTATATAAAAAAAAAAAAAGCAGGCTAAGCAAGCCATGAGAACCAAGATGGTAGGCAAGCAACACTCTTTTCTTTTATATTTACTTATTTATTTATTTGGTCTTTCGAGACAGGGTTTCTCTGTAGCTTTTGGAGCCTGTCCTGGAACTAGCTCGTGTAGACCAGGCTGGCCTCAAACTCACAGAGATCTGCCTGCCTCTGCCTCCCTTGAGTCCCAGTCCTAACTTTCCTGGATGATATACTGTACGTTATCAGCTGAAATAAATTGTTTCTTCCTCGAGATGCCTTTGGTCATGGTGTTTCATCATAGCAAATTATCCTCACTGAGATGACCAGAGCATAGAGTTTAACTATTAAGATAAGGGCAGTGGCCTGTTCTAGTCTGGTAAGAACATAATTATTTTGTTATTAGAAAACACCCTGATGCTGCAGAAGGCCTCAAAGGCTCTGCAGGCACAATCCTCAGTTGTCTTTGGTCTGCTGGCCATATTTGATAAACATAGTGGAAGAATTTCTGTGGTTTTCTTTATTGTGGTTTGGATGAGAGGTGTCACCCGCAGGCTCATGTGTTTGAACACTCACCATCTCCAGTTTGTGACACTGTTTTGGGAGGTTGTGGAACCTTTAAGCGGTGTTACCTTACTGAAGGAAGTGGGCACTGCAGGAGGTCCTAGAGGATTTACAGTCCAGCCCCAGTTCCTGCTTTCTGTTTTTGGACTGTAAATGCAGTGTGACCAGGCACCTCACAATCCTTTGGCGATGGCTTCTTCTCCATGATGGACTGTATCTTTTCTTAAACTGTGAACCAAAACCAACCCTTACTCATATTGAGTTACTCCACGGCAGGTATTTGGTCATAGTAACAAGAGAATGAATACACTGGTGTTTATGTGACACTGGACTCCTCGAATTCCTTGTTTCTTTCTTGTAAACCTTCTCCCCGTGGTCAGTCACTGCCTTCAGTTCTGTTGTCTCCCTTGCTTCCTAGTCCAGGCTTCCTCTCTTTCAGTTTGATCTCTCCTCACAGCCTGGACGTTGTTATCTCTGGGACTGTGACTGCCACCCCTTTTGTTCCCTTCTCCCTATTGTTCTAAGGCCACCTTTTCTGTGACTGAGGCCATTGCCGCTCCTACTTCCTCCATCAGGCAAGAGCCCCTTTACAAAGCAGAGAAAGCCCCTGGTTTACCTCAGGCCTCGTGGCCTTTCACTGGCCTTTCCCCATTCCACTGCCACCTCATTCTCAGCTTTCACTTCCCTGTTGCCCTTCTTATACAGGTTCTGTGTGTTGCTGCTCCTTGCAGATGCTTGGAGACACTTCTTTCTGTCACGTCTTCCCCACTCACCTTGGGAACCCTTTGTTGAACTTACTTGATAGTCGTTCCTAGCTTCTTTCCATCCTGAGCAGCACACAGGACAAATACAAGCTGCATTTTCTCACTCAGTTGTGATCTGTATAACACGAGAAGTACCGCATTTACTTCCGGTCGCCCTGGGACTGCTGATTGTATGAACAAGAAACAGTTCACCTGTCCTCACCAGTAGAAATCGTTCCACAGTTCACAGTAGGTCTCAACTTCCATCTCTCCCCTCAGATCCTCAAACTTAAGTTCAGAACCGTCCAGGGTAGTTACCTCTGAAGCCTGATTCGCTGTAGACGTTGGAGGAATGGCAGGAGGGGTTGCCCCTCAGGGTTTATTTTATAGAATGGCTTATTTAGATTTTGTCACATTTTTGGCCACACCCGTGGGTTGAGAACCACCGATCTAAACGAAAGTCCACTTATTTCCATCCATGGTCACACACACGATGTGAACTCTTGTCCTGCTTCGTCTGCCGTATAAAACTGGTTTCTTGTGTCAGCCATATTTCATCTCTGGTGTTAGACAAAAAAATGCATCCCCTCCCCTCCCTCCACTTACCCACTTTCTCCTCCTTCCTGCTCCCCTTTCTTTTTCCTCTCCCCTCTCTCGTTTGTTCTCTCTAACCCCACACTCCCACTGCTTCCTCATCTCCCTATTCTTCTTTCCATTATTATGCTTCCCCTTAAGTCTAGTATAATCTCATCTGCTGTTCCTTTTTCTCAGCCTCAGATGTACTTAGCCTCTCTATTTCAAACCCAGCTCCTCTCAGATGAGCCTTGTCCTGAAAGCATTCTCCCAAAGCTTCCTTCACAACTCCCACAAGTCAGGAAAGAGAAGTCTGTGCCTAAGTCTTCCTGTGTTCAAGGTAATCTTTGAATCTGTTTTCAAGGTCACCTCTGCAGCGTTGTTGAGATTACAGGAGTCTGTCCACGGCCTCAATAAATCAAAGTATTTATTTATTTAAACAGGCATTCCTTATCCAAAAAAGGTGTGGACTTCCTTATTAGAACTGAGTATGACCTTGAACCTCTGGCTTTTCTTTCTCTACCTCCCTGATACTGGGATTACAGGCGTGCATAACCACACTGAGTTTGTACAGGGCTAAGGATGGAACCCAGGGCTTTATAGATGCCAGGCAAGCGCTGCACCAACTGAGCAGAGCTTTTTGGTTTATGATGCTAAGGATGGAACCCAAGGCCTTGTGCAAGCTAAGCATAACCTTTACCACTGGGTAACCTTTGGCTTCCATTATTACTCCCTCATTTGTTATCCGGGCTTCCTGCTTAGCCTCTGCCATCGTTTGGTAGTGCTTCATAACCCTGTATGTAGACTTTGAGCATAAACAACAGAAGTACATTTCCCCAGACTTCTGAAGACCAGAGGTCCATGATGACTACATAAGCAAACCGCTCTCTATGGAGGCCCCTGTCCTTGACTTGGATGTGGCTGTCTTCTGGCATCTCCATATGGTTGACTTGTTTTATATGTTATCTGGGTCCAAAACTCTTCTTCCTGCAGGAATACATCATTTGGCCAAGGTAGTTCTTCCACTGAAATGTCCCTTCACTCTGACCTTTCTCCCACAGAACCACACTGCTGGTTTATATGAGGTTCTCCTCAAAGTCCTTTTCCCCAGTCTCAACCACCCAGCCATCCTCTCTTTTCTGCATCTGGTCACTCAGCGTGGTGCTGCTACCCGGGCTGCTTTGCCAGCGTCTAATGAAATCCACCGTGGTGCTTGCTTTAGACTGTTTGGGAAACTCTAATGTTAGTGAGGACATTGCTTGCCAGTATGGCTGGTCATCAAAGAAACCAGGGGAGTCTGCAACTCAGACTCCCAGGCTCCAAGCTCTCCTGACTCATCTTCCTGGGCTGACTTCCCGGCCATTCCGAGGAGCAGCCAAGTCAGAAACACCTGCCAGCTTCTTCCAGCCTTCAGGATAATTGCAAACAACGTAGTCTACTAGAGCTTAGTCGTTTCTTGCAGAGCACAGCTCACCTCGCCTCCTAGTCTCATCTCTGTTCCTTCCTTCACAATCTACTCAAGGCCACTTACTGTAGTTTTAGTTTCTTTCACCCTAAACCACTCTTTACCACCATCCAGTGGCAAACTTATATTCACTCCCAACAGCTCATTTACCCCTTTATTAAACTTCCTGCCCAGATCTTGGTGGCCTCCAGCTCTTTGATTATATCTCTGTAACATAATTATTATACTACAGGGTGTTTATTTCTGGGCATGTCTGTATTTCTAAAAGAGAGGAGACTCCTCACATATCTAGTAACACACAGCAAGTACTTTGCCAATGCTTGCTCCTTGAAGGATCTCTCAGTGTCTAGGTTCACAACTCTTAGGAACCAGGAAGGAACCATGGGGCCTCTTCGCCATGGAAGGAATAGTTTTCTGTTTAGAGAACTATTCTGGCTAGGACCAAGGGACATAAGACAGATGGTCCTGAATCAGGACTGGACTGTAGAATTATCAATCACTTACATCCATCAGCAAATAGATCCAGCATCACAAATTGAAAGCAAGGGATATTACCTGGTGTTGTAAGCACATTGAGACAGGTTTAAAATATCTATAAACTACAGTAGGGTTGGAGCTCAAGATAAAGCACTTCTTCACCTGGCATATGTATGGCCCTGGGTTCAATTCTCCCCAATGCAAAACTAAAAAAACCCCACAAATCTTTGTGTGTATATGTGCATATGTGTAAGAGTGTATATGTATGGGTATGGAGGATGCATGTGCACATGTGTTCACATTTATGTAGAAGTTAGAAGTTAGCACCTAACTTCTAATCACCCTCTAGAAGTGGGTGTTGTTCCTCGGGTGTCATCTCCCTTGTTGGCTTTTCTATTTCTATTTTAAGACCTTAGTCTCTCACTGGCCTACAGCTCACCAGATAGGCTAGACTGGCTGGCTAGGTATCCCCTGAGATCTACCTGTCTATACCTCCTAGTGCTGGAATTACAATCATGTGCCACCAACTGTGGGCTTTTTGTGTGGATTCTGGCAGGTGTGGGTCACACACAGGTCTTCATGCTTTCTCAACAGACACTCCCTTAGCCCTCTTACACAGTAAATTCTGCAGAGAATTGTCACATGGTGGTGGATAGCTGATGCATGGTTGATAGCCAGGCAATGGTATTTTGGATTAGTAGAGACTCCACTAAAGGGACTTGTTCTTAGAGCTTTATACCATGGGGCAGGTGCCACGCTCTACATATCCTGGAAAGATCAGTGGGACTGAGTGGAGAGGAGCCTGAAACTGGCCTCACTGCATCTGTGGTAGGCAAGGAACTCCGGCGAAACAGGAACTGGCAAGAAGGAAGAACAGGCAGGAAAGCACTATTGATTATACAGCCATGGTTCAACTCTTCCCACGGACCTGGACGCTTGCTATGCTGGTGCAGAGATTGGAGCTATCAGATTCACGCTGTACTGGGCTCTCTCAAGAGATAACTCAGATACACTTTCCAAACTTTACTCCTTATTGTGAGCTTTCTCTATGTTGTCATGCGTTTTTTATTACTGTTTTTTGAGATGGGACTCACATAACCTAGGCTGGCCTTAAACTCCTTATGTAGAAGACCCTGACCTTCCATTCCTGATGCTTCTTCCTAGCCCTCTGAATGCTGAGATTACAGGTGTGCGCCACCATACCTGGCTTGTGCTGTTATTTCAATGGCCTCGAAGCCTAGTGAACTCTGGGTCTCTGTTATCCTTCCTCATCTCCAACTTATTTCTAAAGCAGGGCACTTCAAAAATGTTAGATCCTGGTCCTCAGCCGATACGGTGGCCTGGTACATGTGCTTAAATGGAGGTACGGGGCATGGAAGGCTATAGGGGACTCTGTGATGCTCTTGCTGGTTTCCAAGGCCTGGCCCTTCTGGAGCTGCATGTCCTCGTGCCCTGGCACTCAGCCCTGGCTATATCCTTTATCCATCACTATGTCTTAGTGTGTTATGAATTCAGCTTCTGTTAGGGCATTGTATTCTTCTCATTACAAGATTGTATTACATTTTCCATGTTTCAGTACAAGTAGCCAATGCCAAAAGAAGGAGGATGAGGAAGAGAAGGAGAAGAAAAAGAAAAAAAGACCAAAAAAGAAAAAGAAAGAAGGAACAGCTGTGGTGAATCATGGAAATGATCCTTCCAGCCTCTTGACAATTGTGCCCGACTCCACAGCAGCCTCTAGACAACCGAGAAAATGTTCAGCTTGACTTTAGGGAGCAAGAGTTCACAGATTATTGATTTTCCTTATGTTAATAAACTCTTGTTGCTGCTTCTTGAAGATTTGGAGGAAACAAAGGCTAAAAATACTTCATGTAGTATTCAGAATCTCCAGTGATTGAGCCGACAGCCCTGGGCTTGAAGCGAAGGTCAGCTGCCCAGTAACTCGGGACACTGAACAGGCTGCTTATGCTCCTGGAGTCTACCTTAATGGGTAATAAAGAGATATTATATAAGTCACTAAGGAGAAGATTAAACCAACTGAGATCCAGGTGTGGTGTCATGCACCTGCCATCTCAGTCACCAGGAAGGCTAAGAAGGAGGACTTCTTGGGTCCACAAATTCCAAGTCAACTTTAGCAATATATCAAGATCCCATCTCTAAGAAAGGAGGAATGGTACTGAGCATGCTCAGAAAACACTGAAATTGTTCTGCTGGGAACTGAGTATCAAAAATTGGGGGCACATGTTTTTTGATTAATATGAAAAGAATAAATTCAAATTTTATTTTGGTCATTGTCCTATCTTAGCAGAGACCCACTACAGAAATAGATCATACAAATTCAGTGTCTCTTTCAGTTCTCTGCCAGTCATAAAGACGAGGGGAAGTCACTGAGCTACCTTCCCACATGTGTGTTATTATGGATCTTGACTTGGAGAGGGGAGATGATGATTGAGAAGCTGTTGTTTAGTATTGTGTTTCATGCCTCACTTTAGGAAAGAAAGGGAGATAGATAGGCCTTCCCAGTAATCATCAGAGGAGTGTCCAGACCCTAAATCCTCAGACAAATTGAAGTTCTAGTTACCTATGTTTCGAAGGCTTTCTGAGCTCCTAAGTATCAGGATATTATGTCCATCTAGGTGAGGGACATTATAGGACTTGGATATGCTAGTACACGGGTGAGATCATATCTTCCAGCCCAGTAATCCTTTAGGTTATTGGTGTTTACCAGTGCTGGCACCAGATGTCCTAACAGTCACATGAAAGAAGGCTCTGATGTCACTCAGCAGTCAAGCCCACCTCAGTTCCTTCAAGCCCTGACAGCACCCTCCGCTATTGCAGTTGTCTCCAAGATCTAAGATCCTGTTTGGGGAACACAGTATGATCTAGTAAGTCACAAAACACACCTTACTTCTCCCAAACACTCTTCATCCAACACATGACATTTTCCAGGATCATGATTGCTCTGTGCCCACTACATCTTTCCTTTTGGGGCCCACACTGAACAATGCCGAGAATACATTATTTTATGTTAGGGCATCCTTGGATTTCTTGTAAAATGAGATCAGTGAAGAAATGGAGTAAATAAGGTTTCTAGTTAGTCCTTTGTAATTATTGCAGGTTGATGAATGATTCCTGGAAAAACATATCAGTGACCACCTCCATACTTTAAGAAACTTCAGTTTTATTAAAAAGAAAAACAAAAACAAAGTCAACAGATTTCAAAATACTTGAATTTGAATATCAGTTCTCAGAACTGACTTCCTTTTCCTGAAAACGCTTCCAAGCTGGTGTCAAATGCCAGTGTGGATGAGTTCACATGAATCTGTCACAAGTTCACAGTGAACAGCGTCTGCTTATCACCCACCCACAGATAACATAGGAGCACTGCAAGCCGCAGCAGCCCTTCCATTTTCACAGATTCCCACAACTCACAAGGGATGCGATTGTTTTACTGTCTAGAGATAAGGATGTGCTAGGGGACTTTCAGTTGCTAGGGCCAGTCTGTTCCTTGGAGGCAAGAGGCTGTGACCTGGGGTGATCAACAGTGCATTCGCTGCCTTCTCAGCTGTGAGAAGTTCATCACCATGGGTGGGATCTGACAGCAGGTTATTCTGGAATCTGTCTTTGTCGATATGTGGCTTTTCTTGGCTGATTACTTAGTGATACCTGGATTTCTTCTTTTTTTTTTCATTATTGATAAATAATCTATTATTTTATAGGGAAGTTAAAATTTGAGTGAGATGGTATGTAACTGTAGATCCTTTTTACTGTTGGAAGCGGTGTGGGAGCTCCTTCTGTCTATGTGTTGCTTTTATTGGTTAATGAATAAAGGAACTGCCTTGGCCTGTTGATAGGGCAGAACTTAGGTAGGTGGGGAAAACTAGACTGAATGCTGGGAGAAGGAAGGCAGAGAGAGAGAGAGAGANAGAGAGAGAGAGAGAGAGAGAGAGAGAGAGAGAGAGAGAGAGAGAGGCAGGCCATGGTGCCGCCAGAGTCAGACATCCCAAAACTTTAGCCATTAAGCCACTGCTATGTGGCGATCCACAGATTAATGGAGATGGGTTAAATTAATATGTAAGAGTTAGCCAATAAGAAGCTAGAGCTAATGAGCCAAGAGGTGATTTAAATAATATGCTTTCTGTGTGATTAATTTGGGTCTAAGCTAGCAGGGCAGCTGGGAAACAAGTGGTCTCCTCCCATTACATTGGAAGTCCTCTATGAAGAATGAATTTGAGATCATAGATATAGAACTGTTCAGATTGAAATAAGGACTTCCCAGGCTGAGGATATGCTTCAGTTGGTAGGCTCCTTGCCTAGCATGTACCCAAACCCTGGGCTCCATCCCCAGAACAATGTCAAGCAGGTGTGGTGGTCCAAATCTATAATCCTAGCATTTGGGAAGTGAGGGCAAGAGGCTCAGAAACTCAAGCTCATACTCCCCTACACTGAGTACCGGTGACCAGCCTGGGCTACATGAGGCCATATCTCAAAACAGAACAAAACAAAGCAAAACAGGCAAACCAGCTTAAATTACTTGGTGAGTTCCAGGACAGCAAAAGATAGGGTGGGTGACTCCTGAGAAATGACAGCCAAGGCTGTCCTCTAGTCTATATACATATACACAGATGAACACACATGTACATACGCACATGAATACACACACACACACACACACACACGCAGAATTTCTCAACAGGGACACTGTCATGGTTTTTTGGCTGGATGGTGTTGGATCCCCTGAGGCTGGAGTTAGAGGCAGTTATGAGCTACTTTATATGGGTGCTAGAAACTCAACTCAGGTCCTCTCAAGGGTAGTACTTGTTCTTGACTGTTGAGCCATCATCTCCAAGCCCTGAAACCTAGTCTTCTTTATTAAGAACTTACTTCAGGGGGCTGGGCAGGTAGCGCTTGTCCAACGTGCATAAAGCTCCGGGTTGGATTACCAGCAGCAATTAATTGTTGTGGCACCTGCCTGTTAATCCTAGCACTGGGGAGGTAGGAGCAGGGAGGTCAGAGGGAGGAGAAAATTGGAATACCCCTGGACTCATGTGCACTGCTATTTTTTATATTAAAACATATTATCAAAACATAATAATTTGATTTCCCCAAAAATAGAATTAGAAATATATAGAACAATTCACTCACCTTCTACACAATGTCCCCTGAAATATTACCATGAAAATTTAAAAGTTAAGGGGTTGACAAATGAGAAATAAATATCTAAGCTAATAGATGATTTGAAACAGAGGCCAAGCATCTTCTAATTCATCATCTAACACAAGTAACCCACATAATTTTTTAAAGGAAAAATTAATGCCTTGTTTTTTAATATGATAAGTAATACTGGACATAATCGCTACACTAAAATCCTAAGAAGAACTTATTAAAACTTTTTCTGAACCAGTGGAGGAAAGGAGAAGTTCAAAGTCATCCTTGCCTACAAAGTAAGTTCAAGACCAACCTGAGTTTCTTGTTCCACAAAGAACGAGCAGAAGAATTAGATAACGATTTTGTTATACTAAACTCGTTAAATGAATGACTCTTCAATTTCGATCTAAATTTTCTTTTCTTGAATGCTGCAGGCAGTTGCTCCTCGGACTGTGCCTGAATTCCGCGCTCAGCTTGTAAATGTGACTTTGCCAGGATGCTTCCCCAGTCTCGGGGTCCTGCTGGGGCTGCTCTTCAGGAGCAGTAGCTGCTCCAGTGTGGTGAACCCCAGTTTCCCAGTAGCACCAGGATCCTCAAGATCTCAAGAGTTAGGTCGAGGTGATGGGAGAGCTCACTGGAAGCTGCAGCTCAAGAACGTCACAGGAACCCTCACTCTTTCTCCTTTCTGTTTCCCCAGCAGCCATGAAGCAGACATCAGACGCTCTGAACTGTTTCTCCTTTTCCTAATGCTGTGACCCTATCTGCATGTTTCCTTTCAGAAAGAAACTACCAGGGCATAAAGCATCCAAAATCGCACCCCACGGAAGGTAACAGGGACGACATAGAGAGGGGAGTGCTGCTGGCTCCGTTTCAAGTCTTTCAAAAGTTGACTGGGATTCCAGCGCAGGGGCCTCAGCAGCCTGAATTTGCCCCTCCCCCTGCCGCAAGTACAGGGGATTTTTACAAGTCATGCTCAACCTTAGATAAAGAGTGTCTGTGGTACCTTCAGTGTCTTCCTTCACACACACACACACACACACACACACACACACACACACACACACACACACACCGGATGGGGGTGATGGTGGTGGTAGAGGGAGGGTAAGCCCTAAACACAGTCTCAACAGTTTGATTTGATTCCATGATCGTTATTAAGCAGTAAAATCTACACCAACCTTGCAGTTTTTGTGCCTCTAAAAAATGTAAACGCCAGGTTTTTTTTTTTGGGGGGGGGTCTTTAAAAATTATTAAGTCGAAAGAAAGATAGCAATTGCCTGTGTTTGCTTGGGTGGTGAGACGCGGACGGATTAGCATCACTCTTGAGAGCTGCTACTGGTTAGCTGGAGGGAAAAAGGATATCAATTATACATAATCTAAGAAGCCTCGGCATGGTAATCAGGCCCAGTAGGGGCTTTGGGGGCAGCTTCCTTATTCTCTTGTAAACACAAGAGCCCAGATAGACTTGTCAGTCAGGGGTAGCAGCAGCAATTCTTCCTTTTAACACCTTCACATTCTATTGCCTCAATATGCAAACAAGGCTGTTTAGCTGAGGGGAGAGCCGTGCTAATGAGCTCCCGCGCTAACCCTGAAGTGAAAAGGCTCTGTTCGCAGCTGCTCGCAGACAGCTCCTCTGGGCATGCTCAGGTACGGAAAATAATGCCTTTCAAACAGAGGGACGCCAATCAGGATTTGGTGCACACTCCCCTTTCTCTATGTGCTAATGCAATGACCTCATAACTCGAGAACTTCCAACGTGCCGCTCTGGGGCTTTCTCGCTAAATGATGTATTTGGGCTGCGGATGGAGGGAGAGAAGGTGAGGAACAGGCAGAAGCCAGAGATGTTCAAGCTTCTTCCGTCCTGGTGGACTGCCTCAAAGTCAGCCCCACTTTCCACCATCAAGATGAACTGGGCTGTTTCCTGGTGCTTCCCCACCCCTCTAAATTCAGCCTTTTTCTTCCTGGGGTCACCTTAATGACCTCAGTGGACAACACTGTGAGGACAGCTTCTCAAGCCTGAGGGTGTGTGCCCCAACCTCTGAGCTTTGGGACTTGTCTTGGGCCCCAGGCTCCCAGTATCACTTCAAGGTGGCAGTTCTCTAATTGGCTGAGCAAAGACACGCAGGACCAAGGGAGGGGGGCTTTCAAATCCGGGGCCTCTCAGATCCGCTGACAGTTTCAAATCAAGATACAATCCGCGATGGCTTCTCAATAGCCTATTATTCTCATGAATAAAGAAATCTGCACAGAAATATTCTCCCAGTCCCACTGGGTTAATTTACCATCTACAGACATTCTCAGCTTTGCTGGCTAAATAGCAGAGATATGGTATCACATGTGATTAGAGTACAATCCCCTTTCTTTCCATTAACACAGTTTCGGGACCAGTCTCTCCCCACACCTGACACCGCAGACAGACTGTCTGTCCATTGTGCCCGTTAAATGCTATTAAGCGCTATCATTCACATCCTCAGCTCCTGGCCAGTGTTTTAACTCTCTTGCATAGCTGCCAGACCAGCCCCTGTCCCTCAGCTACCCAATTGGCTGCCTGGTTCCTAGACGGGTCCTCCCAGTGACAGAACAGGCAGGTGCTCCCCAGTTACCAAGAACAGTCTGTGCTGCAGGATTCCAACGCGTAAATTATTTATCACGTTAGCTTTGCAGCACATCACAACCTATTTGAGACAGGTGGAGTGAACTCCCTTCTGCCACCTGGAAGCTCATTAAATGGCCATCATCACTGGTCAGGTTTAATTGCTTTATGTTGGATGGTGCTTGGGCATGCTTCAAGTCCCCAGTGGAGCAGCTGACCCCAATTCTCAGGGTGATTTGCTTCACCCCTAACTGAGAAAAATGAGGGCTGTCTGAGTTTGCTCCTGTGACTCTGTATCTGCTTGAAAATCTGCAGACTGGCAAGTAGCTGCTGCAGGAAAAGCCATAAGATGAGAAAACCTTAAGATGAATGAAACTTCGGGTCAGATCTTACTTTGTTAATTGCCTGAGTTGTTTTGAAGAAGTCCCACTTAAAAAACATTTGTAAACATTTGTAATCTCCGCTCTGTTTAAAATATAATATTAATGGTTGCATTCTGTTCCAGTTCAAACCCAAGTTCTTCTGTCTCTCACTGTTTATACATATAACTAGTGTTTTAAGGCCACAATATTTATTCCGAGTAAAACACAAATGTTAAACAAGGTGAATTAAAGACACAACCCTGATCGGTCTACCACTACCTCATGCATGTTGAGATTGCCAACACACCCAGCTTCATCCATCGCAAAGCTGGACTTCTTGAGGCTTGCCCTCTGATAAAGTTCCTATTGGCCTCTCAGCATACTTCAGCCATACACTCCCAGGCACATACTTTCTGCAAATTACCCCTGATATAACTAAGCAGAGACTAGTGTTCTGTGTCATCAACGTGAGTAACTCCTCCTCATCTATGTCTTCCTTTTGCAGTTGTGAAACTAGAACCTGGGGTCTTCGAGTGCAAGGCAAATGCTGCTGCAGCCTCACCCCTGAGTTTTTCTTCTGATGGGGAGATACTCTTTTTGTCATGTATATATATCCTTATACCATGATGCATGTGCGACAGCCCGAGGACAGCTTGTGGGAGTCAGTTCTTCCCTTCCACCCTGTGGGTCTCATCAGGCTTGGCAACAAGTGTGTTGATCTGCCAAGCCATCCATAGCCTTGGAAGACAGAACAGTCACTGTAACAACCTAGTCACAAACACAAGCCTGACTGGAAGGATGGAAGTGGTGTTTTAGAGCATCTGGAATGCATGTCTATGGGTTCTGCCCTCTGCACTGCCATACCCAGGGTATAGGAAGGATGAGAACTAGGGTAGTTTGAATGTAGTTGGCCTCCACAAGCTCACAGGGAGTGGTAACACTAGGAGGTGTGACCTTGTTGCAATAGGTATGACCTTGGAGAAAGTGTGTCACTGGTGGGGTGGACTTTGTGGTCTTATATATGCCCAAGCAATGCCCAGTGTCCCAATTTACTTCCTGTGGCCTGCAGATCAAGATGGAGACTTCTCAGCTCCTTCTCCAGCACTGTCTGCCTGCATGCCGCCATGTACCACCGTGATGAGAATGAACTGAACCTCTGAACTGTAAGTCACCCAATTAAATGTTTTCCGTGTCATGGTCATGCTGTCTCTTCACAGCAATAGAAATCCTAAATACAACAAGAACAAGGAGATCCCAAGAAACTTCTGTAAATCATTGTTTAAAAAACAAAACAGGTGATGAAAGGAGACAGAGACAGAGAACCACATTGGAGCACCGGACTGAAATCTCAAGGTCCAAATCAGGAGCAGAAGGAGAGAGAGCACAAGCAAGGAACTTAGGACCGCGAGGGGTGCACCCATACACTGAGACAATGGGGATGTTCTATCAGGAACTCACCAAGGCCAGCTGGCCTGGGTCTGAAAAAGCCTGGGTCAAAACTGGTCTCGCTGAACATAGCGGACAAGGAGGACTACTGAGACCTCAAGAACAATGGCAACGGGTTTTTGATTCTACTGGACCTATTGGTTTCGTGGGAGCCTAGGCAGTTTCGTGGATGCTCTCCTTACTAGACCTGGATGGAGGTGGGTGGTCCTTGGACTTCCCACAGGGCAGAGAACCCTGATTGCTTTTTGGGCTGACGAGGGAGGGGGACTTGATTGGGGGAGGGGGAGGGAAAGGGGAGGCGGTGGTGGGGAAGAGACAGAAATCTTTAATAAATAAATAAATAAATAAATTAAAAAAAAAAAAAAAGAGATTTCCATTTGCAACCAAGTTGCTATTTGCTCTTATACTGGATTTTTTGGCTCAGACAACATTCTGTAGTATGAGGAAGCTCTCACAGCCCAATAATTAATTAAGATAAGGAAAGATGAGCTGAGACCAAAATCTTGCTGCAAAGAGAGGGAGGAAGGGAGGGGGGGGATGGCTTCCTAGTGTTTGAAAGTCTCTCCAGAGACTTTCCTCTGGAGAGCACGCATGGTGTGCGAATGACTGTCTTTTGGGCTGGAGTGGTACCTTAGGTAATAAGAACCTGAGGCAATCCTCTTGCCTCGGTCTCATACATGCTGGAATTATAGGTGCGAGCCATTTTGTTCAGTTCCTTTGTTGTATTAACTTTTCAGTACTCTGAACAAAGGGTCCCACGTTCATCCTGTACCGGCCGTCACCAATCATTTAGCCAGAATGAGTTGTAATCAGCATTTGGCCAATGCCATCTGTAGTGCACACATTTTTTTCCTATGAAAATTTCTATGACTTGGGTGTGTGCATATGTACAAGCACATTAGTGTATATGTATATTATGTGGGTACATGTGGAAGCTAGAGGCTGACAATGAAGTGTCTTCCTTTATGACTTTCTGCCTTAATTTTGAAAGTTTCTCACTGAATGCCTAGCCAGCAAACTCCAGGGATCGTCTTGCCTCTGTTGCCCCTGTTTCAGGATCACAAGCACATAGCTCCAAACTCACAGGTTGCTCTTAAACTTTACTATCTGAACCATCTCGTGGCCTAAGATTAATTCCCAGCAGGAAGAAGTATTACTTTAAGATGTCAATGACGCTGGGCATTGGTGGCACGTGTCTTTAATCCCAGCACTCGGGAGGCAGAGGCAGGCGGATCTCTGTGAGTTCGATGCAGGACAGGCTCTAAAGCTATAGAGAAACCCTGTCTCAGGAAGAAAAAAAGATGTCTAATGACTCATGTTCCATATTCCATGAGGTTTAAACTAACCTTTCTCCATGTGCTGTATTTACCGTGAAGGTTGAGCCTTGAGATAGGGATCAAATAGAGAGATGGAATAAGGGAAAGAAAGCTCCGAGAAGCCCCAGTGCTGGTCCATGGGGACAGTAAATTGGGAATGGGAAGTATCTTTAGAAATACTTGCACAGGTGAAAGAGCTCTGGGGCGCCAGGTTTGAGGAGTGGCATTGAGGAGGTGGAGGGTAACCTAGGAGTGCTGCGGGTTTGACTGGAACCTAGCAACCTAGTTTGCAGCTCACGTGTGGGAGTCACAGGTACTATTGGCTTCCCTTGGCATCCACACAAGGTACAAAGAATTCAGAGGACTCTATGTGACCATGAAGGGTGTTGAGCTCCTGAGGGGTCATCATATGAGTGGAAACTGGAATACATGAAGTGTGTGATGGGCACAGAATTGAGGCTGAGGACTGGGACGGGTATTATACTCACAGTGTGACCATGAAGGGTGTTGAGCTCCTGAGGGGTCATCATATGAGTGGAAACTGGAATACATGAAGTGTGTGATGGGCACAGAATTGAGGCTGAGGACTGGGACGGGTATTATACTCACAGTGTCAGGTTGCAAGGGCTGAGGGTACTGGGTCATATCAATACACACAATATTAGGTTTGGTATTCAAAAAAAAAAAAAACAACAACAGGAGACCACCATGAATCCACTGGACAGGTATAGCCTATTCAACATCCGTTCTCTACCACCTTGAGACCTTTATGAGGCCAGAGTGGTACAAATGTGTGACTTTTCCCGGGGTGTCCTTTTCTCTGTACACCAGATAAGGAGGCAGCAACAAACTAAAGAATTTCACCCATGTCTAATGGGGCAAACCTGTGTATTTATTGGGCTAATGGTCAGAGCATGGGTGAGCAATCACTTACAGGAGAGCATGGTGAGGGATCACTCATAGAGCAGGGGTTACTCAAAGGTAGCTACATCATTAGAATGTCTATCCCATTGTGAGTAACTAACAACTCATGAAAACTACGTCCCTGAAGTTCTCTGCACAAGTCGCAGACAGCTCCATGCAGAGATCTCCTTCCCAGTAACTGCCACTGGTAATGTAACCCTGGGGGGAAGAGACTAGCAGAGCTTGTAAATTCATGATCTTCAGGATCCTCCCTTCTCCCTCTCAAGGGACAGTTCCAACTTGGAGAATATTGAAAACAAAACTGACCATGAGGAAACTTAGAAGTGGTGATGCATGTCTTTAATCCCAGTACTTGGGAGGCAGAGGCAGGCGAATCTCTGTGAGTTAGAGGCCAGCTTGGTCTAGAGAGCAATTTCCAGGATAGCCTGGGCTGTTACACAGAGAAACCCCATCTCAAAAAAAAAATGACCATGAGGAAAAGATGTTGTCCTGGAAGGCCATTCTGCATACTGACTCCATCAGACGTAGGTGGTTTATCTAAATCCTTCCTATCTGTTGCTCCTACCCCCTTCTTCAGCATAGAGGCTGGTGGCAAGAGTAGATTTGTTGTTGTAGAAGATGAATATATCAACAAGCCATGTTTTTCTTTCTCCTTTTTTGTGGATGGGAATGTATACATGTATGTATACACACGTGTTTTGGAGGGATGTATGGCGGTCAGGTATGTAATGTGAGGAGGTTGTCCTTAATCACTCGATCCCATTTATTTTTTTTGAGATGAGTATCTCAATGATTCTGAGACTTCCTTTTTAGATAGTGTGGCTTTCCCCCATTCAGAGAGATCTACGTGTCTCTGTCTCCCAGCACTGGGTTTCAGGCACACAAACTACCACACCCGGCTTTTTACGTGGCACTGAAGATCCAGTCTCAGGTCCTCCTGTTTGTGAGGGATGTAGATATTTTACCATGGAGCTATCTTCCCAGTCCCCTAAAACCTACTTTCTGAGCAAAGACTTTGTTTTGGGGTCATGATTTCTGGTTTCTCCAAGGCACATCCATAAGTCACATTGTGATAGATCTCCGTGTCCTATCTCCCCCATCCCTTCCTTATTTTTTCCTTTCCTCTTTCTTCTGACAATGCTACACATTCTGCGAATCACTTTGGATATAAGGAGCAATCCCATAATCTCCATTTGGTCCTCATTTTCAAAAGGAAATTGGCTTCATTGTATTTGTACACAGGTGTGCCCTGGGGGAAGGGTGCACGGAGGAATGGTTTGGCTTCTTACTAATGACACCTTCAACTCTCCAGCAATGTTTCTCCCCGGGGCAGCATGTATATGACATTACACCAAATCACCGGATCTCAAACTTGGCTTCATGTTAGCGTCATCTGGGGAACCCTTAATGTACAGATGTTTGGGCCTTGTTTCACTGCAATTAAGTCAGCAGGTGGGGCTGAGAGTCGACACAAACAGCTTCCCTGGGGATTGCTGTATGTGGCCATGCACGACTTTTCACACTTACTTGGCCTTTTTACTTACACTGCCAGCGTAGCCTCTTCATGACATTTGGAGTCAGGATGACAGAGAAACATAATAACCACAGGGATAGGTTACAGGTTGGGACACCCCATTCACACCCCAGAGGACTACAGGGGAGGGCCTGGAGTTTTTTCAGTTTCTTTGGAGGCTGACTGTGTTACTGAGACATCTCTCCCATATTGAATCAGAGATGAATGCATCTCTATCCTCATTAGGAGAAAATAACCAGAGGGACCTCTAGATGAAGGGTCTGGGAGTGGGGGTGAGGGTGGCCTAAGGGACACCAGAAGAGATTGTCACAGGAAAAGGGATGGAGCCATTCAGAAAGGTCTACAAGAAGAAGGACTTGATGTCCTAGGTTTCTGTAGTCCAGACATGAATGGTTGCCCCCCCCAGGATTGCTTCACTTCACAGGTACAGAAGCGGGGGGGGGGGGAGAAAGCTGGATCAAGAGACAGGGATATATAACTCACTCAGTAAAGTGTCTGATGCCCAAGCATGAAGCAACCATATAAAAAGGTAACCAGGTCCTATATAAAATCCAGACATAGCTGTGATACTCACTTATAACCCCAGCATGGGGAAAGTGGAGAAATGTATATCCTTGCTGTTCGTTGATAGCCAGAGTAGCCAATTGATGAACTCCAGGCTTAGTGAGAGACCCTGTCCAAGTGGGAGACAGGCGACAAATGATTCAAAAGGATACTTGAAGTCTAACCTTAGCCTCCATGCATGCTGAGTGCACACCCTTACACAAACAGCTAGTGTACTATACATACCACACACACACACACACACACAAGCACACACACACAGGGAGGGTGGAGGTTGAGGTCAATGGGTGAAATATTTCTGGAGTTGTCTATTGCCTTGCAAATACTGCATAACGAATCCCCAAGATCCACAACCACACATCCTTGTTTTTGCGCTTCTGTCACTGTGGTAGCTTCTGTGCCTAGTGAGTTGTTTATATGTCTAGGGTTGGTGGCTGCAGCTGGCATTGCCTATCCTTGTCAAATGGCAGAATCAAAATGAGAGTGAGGACCAGCCACATGCACTGTGCAGGCATGGGGAAGGAGAGGCGTGCCGCTGCTGTTTTGCAGGCTACAGCAGGAGTTTGCTGTGATTGTCACTGTCTTAGGAAACCACCACAAGAGTAAACACTTGGTACAGATGACACAAAAATCCATGGAAAATCACCTAGATCTTTTTTCCTTTTAAAATGCTCAATATGACTTTCTCACTAGCTAGTAAAAAAAAGTGGTCACTGAGCAACGAAGCCGAGAAATGCTTGGTTTTCATGTCTCTCCTATGGGTAACCCCACACTACATATTTGACTGATCTCCATCAGGATCCGTCAAGCATTTTCAAGCTACAAAATGTGCAATTTGATTTCTGCTTGTCTGAAATCATTCCTGGTGTTAAGTTCCCTTCAGGATATTCCTTTGGAGAATGAGCTACAGCATGCTGAAGGACTTGGTGCTTCTTGCCAAGATAAATGTCCCAAGTCAGTTTTCTGTCCATTCAAGCTAAATTGTGAATTAACTCAAGGTATCACAGACATGATCTTGAGAGCTTCTGGCAGAAGACTCTTATTAAAGTAGTAGTCATTGGTTAGATTTATGGGGTCAGAGTAATAGGCTGGAGCTACTTTAATGTGCCATGAGATCTAATATTGAAGAATTTGGGAGGAGTTGAGCCATGGGCAGAATTGCCAATGCCTCTTTTATCAGAAATTTCAAAAGTTTATTATCTCCTCTTTTATTTGTGTGTGTGCTCAGGTACATATATTATATGTACATAAGTGTGGCAATCAGAGGTCAACCAGGTGCTGCCCTTAGGAGCCATCACAGGTTTGACATAGGGTTTCTCATCAGTTTTGAAAACATCAAGGGTGGCCTTGCTGACCAGCAAGCACTGGGGTTTCTCCCTCTCCAGTGCAGAGGTTATAAGAGTGTACCGCTATGCATGGCTCTTTTGTGGAGGCTCTGGGAATGACCTCTAATCTTCACACTGTAAGGCAAGTACTTTTCTGATTGAGACAGCTCCTCCATCTCACCAGAAAAGTCATTCTTTATCACCTGTATGTCCATTAAATTTCTCACTATATTCTTTCAGAGGCCCTATTGTATCATCTAAATAAACCATACCACTTTGCATTGTAGGCATGGTTGCTCTTCTCTGGCACAGAGATTGGTCATTTCCCCATCAATAGAGTTTTGGCTACTGGAGCCTAATTAGTGTCAGTAAGTACGTGTGCTGGAGTTGATGGGGTGCTTGTGTCCTAGTAAATGAGTTGATCCCCCGAGGGATTTCTCTAGTTGGGTTTCCACTGAAATATTTGTAATATAAGCTCCTGGACTACTTGGGGATGAGATGCTCAGGGTTTCTGAAACAAATACTAAACCTTCTCTATAGTTCAGGTGTTAGCCTTCTTGATTTCGTTTGATTCTGTATTTTTGAGGTAGGGTCTCAAATAGCTCAGGGCCTGGACTCACTACATAATTGAAGATGACCTTGAACTTCTGCTCCTCCTACCTCCATCTTCGAAGTGTTGGGATTAGAGGATATTCTCCCCCCCACCCCTTTGCCTTGCTGACATGGAAGCTGGGAAACCCAGGGAATTCCTGCTTGTGTTTCTCAACTCAGAGAGTAGATCTCCACAAACCTTCCCAAGCCTCAGTTTATGTTCCAGAAGAGTGTATCCAATAGAGCAGGGATCAATGGTTATCTCTGAGGTTCTGTCCCCCAATTGCATGCTGTTTGTGAGACTCTGGCCTTGAGACATCCCTCAGCAAGACTCAAGGTTGCTCGCTCTGCTTCCCTGGGCCCTAGAAGTCTTTAAGTCTTTATGTGAACAGCACTGCCTGTGTCTGGATAGAAACATGAAATGGCAGGTATCTTACTTCGTTTTATCTTCATCCTGTTTTGCAAAGGAAAGGGAAAAGATTCTCCTTGTGCGCTATCAAAGATATATATGTATATATATATATATATATATATATATATATATATATATATGTATTGCTTGACATAGTTAAAGCAAAAAAAGAAGAATCACCTCTTTCCATAGCTTGTAGACGGGCCTTTAAAAGAGAATAAACGTCCATGCCTTTAAAGACATGGGGAAACACAGCCACGCTGGCAGTTGTTTCAATTCTTAGACATCATTGTGCTAATCTGCCTCCAGCAGTGGCCTAAACCTTCTTGGAACCCCGAGTGAACATCACGGGAAGCCCCAGGAGATAGGCCCCAGCTAGCTCCATATGCTGCTGCCCGGATCTGCCTCTTTCAAGTCTTCAATCAGAGGCTGCCGGGTTTGCAGCATGAAACCAAAATGATACTCTCCCAGGTATTCAAACCTGCAAAGGAGTAGAAACAAACAAAAGCTACTAGATTTTGAGGCAAATGTGCTATCTTAAAGCAAAACTGGAGCCCATTGGGGGTATTTCCGACATGGCCTTCGTGAACAATATAGAAAAGGCCAAATGCTTTCAGATGCATATGGCTATTCTCTGAACTTTATTAAAGGGGTATACCAAAATAAGATGCAAAGGAGACTTCCTGGCAGCTGTACATGAGCCCATAGCTGGGGCAGAAGTTCCTAAGTTCCTTGACTTATAAATATTGTCAGAAGCCAATGAATCCAAGATTAAATGCCCAGAGGAGATCTCATCCTCTTGCTGTATGGTTAGGAAGGACACAATGTCGAAAAGCCGGTGCTGAGGTTAGCAATCACCTTAAATTAATCTCTCTCCACTTCATGTTCTCCCCAAATCATCTTATTATTCAGGCTTGGGGCAGGGCGGCCATAGTCACTATTTAATACAATCTTGTATCAGCACAGCATGACAATGTGTTAATCAAGAAGTACCTAGCTTTGTGGCTAAGTGACGACTCAGTGCAAAGTGCTTGCTGTGCAAGCATGAGAACCTCAGTCCAGCTCACCACCACTTACCACAAAGCCAAGGGCAGCACTGGGCTCCTAATTCCAGCACTGGAAGGAAAAGACAAGATGATCTTTGACACTCACTGGCCTGTCAGTCTAGCCTCATAGACAAGCTCCAGGTTCAGTGAGGGACCCTGTCTCTAAGAATACTGTGGAAAAGCAGGAGAAGAATATTACTGACACTGCTCTCTGCCCTCTACACACATGCACATGTGCACACATATACATACATCACACATAAAACATACACACAAACACACACAGAGCGGGGCGGGGGGAGGAGGGGAGGAAGAAGAGCTGCCTTGCTGGAGATAAACTCTGTGCAACATTGATGTGTTAGTTGGCCATTTAGAAGTATTAGTTGCCGTACTGTTTGATGGGTCTGGCAGAGAGTATGTAAGTGAATGAAATGTAGCTCCTGCCTTCAAGTGCATGTAAAAAGACATCTGAACTAAGACTGGTAGACACAGGGTCCTTTGCTACTGGTTGATCAGCCCAGACCAGAAGCAGGTCTCAAGGGTATCACAGCCCATCACAGCCCCTGAGAGCTCCAGCTCTACCATGTTCCGTTGCTGGGATCACCAACAACCTAGAGCAAGTGTTTATCATAAATATCACAATCCTGTTTGTAGCAAAGCTGCAAACCTTTTCACTGGCAAAGTGTTTCCGAGTTCCAAAAGAAATCCCTCTGGGGTATGAGTGTGGCGAGGACTCTCGTTCGACAACGCTACTTGGAGGCAAAGTCCACATCTGGTGAAAGATGCCCTCTGGGTAAAGTTTCCATGTGTTCTGCTTGTTCTTTCATTCTTATTTCCTTTTCTGTCTCACCTCTCCCTCATTTCCTCTGACCCTTTGGCTCATTTTCGTCGCTTTCCCAGTTTAATTGGGAATCCCTGCAACAGAAGGTCACGGGAGGCTGGAAGAGAGAGGAGGCAGGCTCCTATTACAGAAGCAATTTGCCCATATGTGGAAATTTATGTCGAACAAATACACGGCCCTTTTCCAAATGAACTACAATTAGAGCTCAATTGGTATTATTTGACTGGGCTAGCTCCATGTAGTAACTCCTGAGATGTAGTTTGGAGTGCTCACGTTGTAATTGCTACATCATAAAATCAGTCTCGTCACTCTGGGCCTGTAAGATCTTTGCTATCTAAGGACTATATGTTCTGCCTTGGTGAGAATCCCACTTAGTTTTTCTAAGAAGTAAAGTTGCCCAGGACTCTCCCACTCTCCTGTTCTTCTGGATGCTGCATCGGTTATCACAAAAAATCTGAGTATGAGATGGAGTGAGGCTTCTGGGAGAATGGGAGAGGCCCAAGGGAATGGCTTACCAAAACTGGATGGTAAGGGCATGTGTTTGTGCTACTTTGATTTTAGAACTTTGAAAGCAGCATGGTGGAACAGGAAGGAGTATGGGGGATGCACACCTGCCCTAGGAAGGGAAAGTCATTCTTGGACTACTTTTTTAATAGGCCACTATAAAAGTTGTATTAAATGTTACAACTTAGACATCTAGTTGGGACATAAATAGGAGTGTGACTGATCTTTACTGTTAACTCGACATGATCTAGAATCATCAGGAAAACATGTTTTTCAGTATGTCACTGAAAAATTAAGTCGTGATATTTGTATCAAAATGAAGATTATTGTGTTCAGCAAAACAATGCAACCTCGAAAAAGTTACTATACTTTTTTCTCATATGCAGAACTAAAATTAAATTATAAGTATATATACATGTGCTTTTATGTATATACATGTATAAGTGTGTATATACATGTATTTGTATGTGCACATATGTATTTATATATACTTGTATGTCACAATGTCACAAAACTAGAAAGGAAACAATGAAAGTGGAGGAAGAGTTCTTTAGGGGGATAGGAAGTAGAACAATGGAATAAATGGAACATATTTAATAAGAATGCCAAAGTGGGTTGGGGACATAGCTCAATTGATATCTTCCATGCATGAGGGCCTGGGTTTGAGTCCCAGCACACACACACACACACACACGCACACACACACACACGAGAGAGAGAGAGAGAGAGAGAGAGAGAGAGAGAGAGAGAGAGAGAGAGAGAGAATCAGAGACTAACTGGGGAAGAAGAGGCACCAGCTGAACTGCAGAGGGTGGGGGCCCAGGGAGCTCAGTGAAGAAGGGAACAGTGATTATAAAATACAATGACAAATATGAGTGCGTTGTAAGAAGATGCCGTGGTGAGAGGCAATATTTTGCATGCTAGCCTAAAAATTGATTAAAAATACGAAAGACATATGCAAATAAAGAAAGATGGGTGGATGGAGGAATCAAGATGAGCTTTGATTTTTAAAGCCCTTGTTTGTGGATTCCTCATGCAGCATTACCATAGTCCATTATCTGTTAGGAAAAATTAGAACATGTACATTTTTATATTAGAAAGAGCTCAGTAACCAATACTACCAGGGAGAAGAACCTTGAAAAAAATCTTACATTCCATGGAGTGGAGAAATCTTACTGCCTCTGAAGGTTTCCCTGGAGCCCCTTTAAAGAAGACACTGCTTGGCCCTGAACGAGGATGGACAAAATGCCAGTAATTCTCAGTGATGTGTGAACCTTGAGGATGACGGTGAGGCACAGGGCTTGTGAGTGCACGTCTCTCACCCAGCAGGTTTCTGAAAGGCCCTCTCAGTCAGCTGATCATTTCAGCACATGCTGGTAAATGTTGACCGTCGGCAAAGTGCTGGGGTTTTCTGATGAAGCTCCTGTGTTCTGGGGGACTGAGCTGTGACATCACAGAGGTGCCGTTCATGTCTCAACAAGATCAAGCTCTTGACACATTTCCCAGAATGCTTTGCAAGTGCCACCTTTTAAAAAATAAAAATAAAATTGAGGCCGGGCGGTGGTGGCGCACGCCTTTAATCCCAGCACTTGGGAGGCAGAGGCAGGTGGATCTCTGTGAGTTCGAGTCCAGTCTGTTCTACTAGAGCTAGTTCCAGGCCAGGCTCCAAAGCTACAGAGAAACCCTGTCTTGAAAAAAAAAAAAAACAAAAATAAATAATAAATAAAAAATAAAATTGACAAACATTACCTAAATTTTCTGGATTTGATTCAGTTTCTTGCAGCTTTCATGCATAGAATAATAGAACTGCATTACTTTTAAGCACATACCAAAATGCTGCTTTGGGAATAATTATATTTTTATAAGAGAGTGTTCTGCCCCAGCCTGCCCGAGTGCTGAAT